>NC_134897.1:34680979-34685979 GCF_041734735.1 Babylonia areolata
ATGTCATAAAGCTTACTCTTTAAATTGAATAATGTCCCTTCCTCCACTTTGACGTCACCTTCACGAGTTGAAAATGGCGTCCAGTGATATGTGTTGACAAATGTGAGCACGCAGAATTTCTAAATTTGCCGACGTCTTATGTCCAGAGATAGAATATTTCCTGTGACCTGAATGTTAGTCGACACATACACGAGCAAAATCTGCATGTGACCAAACAACAGTGTTTTCAAAATGGCAGCCGAAGGGGAGAAAGACGTTTTGAGTTTGACAGACGACGAAGACGAGCTTGACGAAGAGCCGCTTCCACCACTTCACGGGACTCTGAGCAAATGGACAAACTATTTGCACGGGTGGCAAGATCGATATATTGTTTTGAAAGATGGGACTTTGAGCTACTATAAGTCTGAGGATGAAACAGCATTTGGGTGCCGAGGAGCTGTGAGTCTGAATCGAGCTGCGGTGACGGTAAGTCGATACCATGTCACATGCTTGGACTGTCAGTGCTTCTGTTTGGGCGTGTACTCATCCTTGCCGTTCATATGATGATGCGGGGGCGTGGCAGCACGCGCGCGCATTCACACGCATGAACGTGTGTGCTTCTGTGTGTGTGATTGAATAAATGCACGAAGTTGAACCATTGAACATAACACATACCTTTCCCCCGCCTTCATTTTCACTATGAGTATGACTCACTGTCACAACTCAACCAAGCACATGGTAGTACTAGTATTGAGCAGTTTCGCGGCTGGGGCAGAGTACATTATCTATGTTACAGGGTTCCCACATTTAAGTGTCTTCGCGGATTTCAGCGAAAAGAAAAAATGAGGACGAAAAAAAAGAAGAGAAAATCATTGAAAAAAAAGAGAAGAAAATCAGCAAGTGGCAGCTGCAAGAGCAAATGAACTGAATAAGTCTTAATTGCTAATGTTTAATGCTAAAGAGAGTTAATGGTAACTAGTTAAGTACTGTGAGACATTACAGTTTGTTTTTTTTGTCCCAAACCTATGACTACTACTACTACTATTAGTATTACTGAAGCTGTGAAGATGAAAACTGAAGTGCTGGTACATGTATACATACATGTGATTGTCTCAGTGCCTTTTTCATCACTGTAGATGTAAGATAGAGGTGCTCTATGTGAATAGTAGATATCAAGGTAGTAAAGTACTATAATAATGGTGCTCAGATTTGGATCATTATTGCACCATTTTGAATGTAAATTTCATGGGTTTTTTCTGGGTGAGCATACCCACAGACATCACATTTTCAGGGATTTTTTTTATATTTTCCTGAGTGGGAGCCCTGATATCAATGGTAGTTTGAAAGAAAAAAGGTTTAAGGGTTACTACTGTTGAATAGTCTGTTGACTCAGTCAGTCAGTGCTCTTTGTAGTAGATCAGGCAAACTTAATTTTTTGAAAATAGAGAAATTTCATTTTATCATTTAAGAATGAATAAACTACTTTTTTTTTTTTAAACTAGTTGTTAAAATCTACAGAATTTAGTTGACGAGAGGGTGGTCCAGGACCTAAATTACATCCTGTAACTAAGATGACACACATAGCCTGTAAGACGCAGTTGTTTGGATCCATTGTTTCAAAACAGGACATGCAGTCACCACTGATAAAGAGTCAAACCAAGCCTGTTCAGTCAGTTGTTTTTAGAATAAGTGAGTTTGGTGTATGTGTGTGTGCTCCAGTGACATAATCATGATTGATGTGAAACAATAGGCAGTCGCCTGTTATTACACTTTTTACAGTTGCAGCTATGTAAGACTTTTTTTTGTTGTTATTGTCTGAGAGAGAGAGAGAGAGAGAGAGAGAGAGAGAGAGAGAGAGAGAACATATATAGATTACTGAAGCTGAATTTTGACAGTTTAAGACAGTAGACTGCTAAAACTGAACTCTGAGTCTTCACAGTAACACAACACTAAACAGTGCAAACATGAATCAGTCTACAGAACATTGTTCATTACTTCGTGTCACTTTTAAGTTTTGTTTACTTGTCTAATGATTAGTATAACTTTTAGTTGAACAATTTCTTATTTTCCATGGTCAGCAATACCATGGTACATTGTTAACACTACAGCTTATTTTCACTTGTAAGTTGTTCATAATTATATATTTCAGTAACAGCATCTGGTCATAATACATCGTCATATAGTTTAAAATTATGGAAATTATGTTTAACTTTATATAGTAAGAAACAACTCTTTTTTTTTTTGCTTAGAAATAGTTAGAATTTAAGTTGAATCAAGCTGTCTAAAGGAAAAGGAGCCCAATTAATTCTTGTTATGGAGAGAGCACTTTATTGCATCAGATTTGGCAGCAGAGTTGAATTACAGGCTTTTGGAATTAAGGTACAGTAACTTTCCAGAGCACAGAGTTCTCTGGATACCACAAGATGTTTCATCAGAAGCCATGGTATTTTCATTGTACTGTGTCAACACGGTGATTATGATGCCTCTGTGCGCAACTGTGTTTTTTAAAATTATTTTTTATTCATCTTGACAGTGTCATGACAGTGTGAGTATACTATGAGGGTGTGCACATGTGTGCGCTAGGAATTATGGTACACCACATTATTCATTAATTACTATTTAGTTTAATTTATATTCTGTCTATAGTATACTATAATGTAGTATTCAATGGTTGTGCATAATATCCGTGTGCATCCGCGCGCTGTGTGTTTGTGTGTGTGTGTGTGTGTGTGTGTGTGTGTGTGAAACTGAAAGTCAGTTGAAGTCAATGTCAGATTTTATTTCATGATGGTAAATTGAATAAGCAACAATAATTTACAGTTGCTTTTTATACATTGAGCCATCAATGAAAAAATAGAGAAAAAAAGTTGTTGTTTTTTGTGTGTGTGTATGTGTATGTTTTGTTGTTTTTAATGACGTCACTTGACTGCCTGTGCTGACTTGAAATTTATAAACAAACATTTCTCATTTTCTGATGGCATTCTTCATTTACCCCACCCCCCACCCCCACCCCCCGTCCCCCGCCCCTACCTCCCTCCACCCACAATAATCGCAATTCTAAGTCGAGTGGCTTTTTCTAAAACTGCCTGAATTATAATAAATACTTTTCTGTGTTTTATTTATATATATAGCATATGGGGTTGAACTTTTTTCTTTTTCTTTTCTTTTTCTTTTTTTTTCTTTTTTTTTTTTTGTACATGGTGAAAGTACTGAAACCGAACAAGGAAAACTACAGGCTACTTGTTGAAATAAGTTTCTGAACTACTCAAAGAAAATCTTGCATAACAAATTATTGATGTACTTTTTTTCCGTATGTTTATTTTTGGTAATTTAAATTAAAATAAACTATAATTAAAGATCTTGTTCGACTCATCTATAGATAGATTTGTTTAATTCCAGCCTTCTGCCCATACCTCAGCCTACATGTTGTGAGTAAAAGATGAGTCACATTGGTCATTTTGTGACCATATTTTGGATTTTTATAAGCAGTTGTCTAAATCAATCTAAAAGGCTGTAGTAATCATGTTAGTCACATATAAAATTTGTGTCAAATTTGTCTCATATACATGTCAGATGTTTTTGTTGTAATAGAAATATAGATCTAATATATATATATATATATATATATATATATAATATATATATATATATATATATATATATATATATATTTAAAGAGAGTATAATTAGACAAATTGGATAGGTCATGAGTTGATACACTGTATGTCATTAATATGGAGTGTGAGTGTATGTATTCCTGAAGTGACTGAAAGTGAAATACTCATTGTGTAACATAACTCATAATAAACTGTTAAGGATTTTTAGGAAAAGTTACACACAGACACACACACAGACACACACAGACACACAGACACACACACACACACACACACACACACACACACTGTTCAAGTAACCAACATACAGAGTCACAGAGTTTTGATGTTCCTTGTATCCCTGTCTGTCTTTCAGCCTCACCAGTTTGACGACTGTCGGTTTGACGTCAGTGTCAATGACAGCGTGTGGTACCTCAGAGGTGCAACACTGGAGGAACGACAGCGATGGGTGGACTCCATCGAACTTCACAAGGTAAGTCACTAACTTGTTGGCACTTAGTTACTAAGTGTGTTGCCAATATATTGAATGTTTAATTAATTTGTTTTTTTAAATCATGAACTGCTAGTCATCTAAATGATTCAGAATTTATATTATGTTCATCAGACTCTGCTGCTCTTTTTTGTTATTGTTGTTGTCATTTTGCAGGTGAGTAAAATCATGGGGGTAGGTTGTTCTGTTCAGGTAGTTTTCTTAGATTTTATCATTTCCATCAACAGATATTTGAATCTCATCAATCTTGAGGGCATGGTGGAATAAGTGGGACTAAGAGTTGTCAGAATTACAAATGCCTTCATTATTGAGCAATAACTGAATAAGTAAAATAGCATTACTTCTCATCTCACCTCAAAGTCAGCACATCATGTCTCTGGAAACAACATAAAAAGCAAATTTCTGAATCTGATGAAGCTCAGCTGAAGCGCATCAAGAAATTACATGAATCTGAAGAATGATTGGTGTGTATACATGAAAATGATGCAAAAGGAAATAATCATGTTAACTTTCATGTATCGTTTCATCTTTGTTGTTCAGTTCACAGAATTTTTCATCATGGTTATATCATTTACAAAATTGCAAGAAAATTTCTCTCACCAGCAAAATGTGTGGTTTTTGCTTGGGGAAGTTTTCATGCATCTTGAGACTTTTTTCAAGCCACTTGAAAGTTTTGCAAGTTGCATAATTGTTACGCATGGAAGGTTTGTGTCTCTTACATTAACTTGATGCAAGGTACGGACTGGTGTGCAGTTAGTCAGGTTGTACCCAGCCTATTTTTTTTCTATTTGGATTTCTTTCAGGACATATCCTTCCTTGCATTATAACCACAGCTTGATTTCTGTCCAGGAAAAACTGGTTTGTGTGGTCAGAATGTTGATAATTTCCTTGGACATGTTGTGACCTGTGTTCAC
>NC_134897.1:34690979-34820979 GCF_041734735.1 Babylonia areolata
ACAGAGGATCGTTTTCTTTATGATTCATGATGAGGAAACTGAAAATAGACCAGTCCTCAGTTCAAACTGATCACCTGCAACTTGCCACAGAGACCCTTGGTCATTGTGAACAATGTTCCTCCATTCTGCATGGCATCAGCCAGGAGAAGAAATAAAGCTGACAGAAAGCCTGAGACCGGTCCGTGTGATCACCCTGGTGTTACTTGATGTGAGCAGGCAGCATCTGATCCAGAATTGATGAATTGATGAAATTCTCTGCATTGTTGCCTCCATCTTGTCCAAGTAGTCGGTTCCGTTGTCTTCTGGGACCATTGTGGCCTGTGACTTTGAGCTGGGGCAACGCACGCACCAGACGTGTTGCAGGATAACACTTTAACAGTGTGGTGACAGAATGAACATCTTTTTTGCAGGGAACAGGGCTGATGCAGCAGTATATTCAGCTATGTGTGCACTGTGCTGCTTGTATGCTTTTGCGTATAAGGGACCACAACAGGGAAAGTTATTGAGCTGGATCTTTATTCCAGTTTTAATCAGTGACACGTTTGTTCTGACTGTGAGACCTACTGCTCTTGTTGACAGGGTATTGATGTTTGGAAAGACCTCAAGAAATGTGAGCAATTGTTGTAGAAAAGAGATATATATATACACATATTACCTGTCCCTCTTTGAGACATGTTCACAAAGTAACAACATTTGGACAGAGCTCGAAAAGAAGTCTTGTTGACATGATTAAGAAAAGTAATTTCTCTAGCTTCAGCTCCGTTTGAAAGTACAGGAGGAAGCAAAAGGTAATAAACAGTGTCCAAAAATAGTGAATGAGCAAACAGATGAAGAAATGAGTAAATAAATGAATAACATTTTTATGAAAATTGTGATTGAAGAAGATAGAAATTGACAGATCCATACTGACCAAAACATTTTAAAAACAGCCAAGTCAGTTGAGAAGACCCAGACACTTAAAAAAAACACAGTCAAAACAAGACCACTAACTGAACAAGCATGGGCAATTCCGCCTCCCACTTCAGGCAACAGAAGCTGGGAACCAACAGCTACAGCCGCTTCCGGCAAGACTTCGGCTCGGAAGACATGGACGATGACGATGACCCTAGCCATTGCGAGTGCCACAATTTCATCAGCGTGAGCAACATACAGCAGTGGTTAACGAGCAGTGATGATGGGAAGCTTGGAGGGCACGGCACCCTGGCTGATTTTCTGATGGCAGCGAGGGAGAGTGGGAAATTCGAAGAGTCGTTGTCTATGAGTTTGAAGGATTTACGGGAAGGATCGGCATGTGTGAGTGGTGGTGGATGTCCAGAAATACTGCACCGTCCGATTTGTAGGAAGCACGGCTTAGCTTTGTTTGGGGTGGATGATAAGGTAGGTTTGGGTGTTCGATGTGTGTGATGTGTTTTTGAGTGAGTTTGTGTGTGTGTGTGTGTGTGTATGTGTGTGTGTGTGCACGTGTTGGTGTGCACATGTGAATATTTGTAATTTTATGTGTGTGTGTGTGTGTGTGTGTGTGTGTGTGTGTGTGTGTGTGTGTTCATTTCAGTTCAGTCAAGTTAAGATACTTTTCCATCCCACTCGGGACAGTTACACAGCAATACCAGAGACTGACAGGCCCTATAATGACTATTGTAAAGATATATTGCACACCCCCACCCCCCCCCTCCCCCCACCCATCCCCATAGCCCCATTTGCAATGTAACGCATAAGTTACATTACACAAATTCGATTGCATACAAAAATATAACTCTTGAACACAGCACATGTACACGTGCATGTGTACGCACATAGACACACACACACCAGTAACTCAGTTACAAAAATATAACTCTTGAACACCTATACATACAAACTGAAACTCCACCACAACAACATCAACAAGAACAAGAAATCGTCTTCCTGTTTGTTTTATCAACTGGGCATTTGAAGCGCCATCCTGAAGGAAAAGGCTGAAAAATTTATTAAAAAACAAAAAGACATGAGAATGAGTGCTCAGGATGATTCTTGCCTTGAAGACAAGTTTCTGGTCACACTAAAAGGTATAAGGGGAACTAACTTCTTGATTTTTGCATGTTTTAAAAATTATCAGCACAATACTCTGAAAAATGTTTTTTTTATTGAGAGTGGAACCAACCAGTAAAAGAACCTTTGAGAAGCACTGAATATAAAATTTATTGAACATTGTAAAATTCCTTATGTCAACCAAAAATTAGTTTTCTATTAAAATTAAAAAGAGAGAGAGAGAGAGAGAGAGAGAGAAAGTTGTTGGCCTTATTTGAATGTTACTAATAGCATTCCAGTTTGTCTTAAGAGACAATTCCTAAACATTTACAAATTATTTATGTATACATTGAAACAGCCCCAAAGTTCTGAGCATGGATGGTAGTTGTCTTAGTTTTATGCTCAGTTCTCCTGACATGAATTTGCAGGTGTTTTGTTTTGAAAACATTAGTTCCCACTTTTAGGTGTGTGTGTGTGTGTTTCACATATCAGTTCAGAAACTCTTCCAGAGCGTGAACCATGGTTTTGTACTGATTCAGAAACTAAGCAAAGAAAGAGAGAGAGCATTGTCACCTGAAAATTTCACACGACAGGATTTTCCTAACTGGTTTCTGCAGTCATGTGTTAGGAAGATCAGATCATGGGATAACTATAAGAGAGCAGATCTCTGTCACTGAGGCAGGGTTTTTGTCTTGACTGCGAAAATGAAGTGAGGGTTGTGTTGTCGGTGAACAAAACCCTAGGGGTGGGTGATCAGGTTCAAGGTGGCACACTGGTTGTCACTGGGATGAGACAGACAACACGAGTCACAGGGCAGGGCTGATGGGCCCTGTGTTTTGAGGGGTGGTGTGTGAGGAGAGGTAGATGGTTGCACGAGTAGTGGTGATGACTTGTGTCGTTCTCCTTGTCTTGTGGTGGTCAGTTGTTTTTTTGTCTTTTTTTTCTATTATTTATTTATTTATTTATTTTTTTACTGGACCTTATGTGTCAATCTCTATATTTCTCCTGTGTCTGTGTGTTTTGTCTGAGTTGTTTTTCTCTTCTTTTCCCTTCTTTTGACCTCGACCTGTTTTTCTCATCGTCGTTTGTTTCTTCTATCTTTAAAATTTTAAAAAAATTTTTTATCAGTGATGGTGTGTGTTAATGTGCAAATTTTATACATATGATAGTGTGTGTGAAAGTTTGTGCATGCGCATGCTTGCATGAAAAGAAGCATGAGGGGATTGGAGTCTATGCAGATTTTAACTATGAAAAAAAAATCTCTTCCAGCCTGAATTTTGAGTAGGAATCAAACCCAAGACCTTGGAACAAGACCGTGAAACCTTACCAACATGTCTGACT
This sequence comes from Babylonia areolata, assembly GCF_041734735.1. Lineage (NCBI taxonomy): Eukaryota > Metazoa > Mollusca > Gastropoda > Neogastropoda > Buccinidae > Babylonia > Babylonia areolata. Next base: position 34,694,328 of record NC_134897.1, read on the forward strand.
GGGCCCTCACAGTGTGTGCTTGTGACCAGTATAAAATATGAACTTCAAATCGGAGTCACTTGGCAGATCGATGAAATGAATCATGTGCATGTAAGGATATCAGGGTGGCATTACAATTTGTGTGGGAGAGATAGAGCTAAACAGTGACAAAGTGCATGTGACACTTACAGAACTATAAATTTTAAATGAGTGTAACATGTAAATTATTAATAAAAAAAAAGTCCTGTGGATGTGAGAAATTTGATATTGGTGTGATCAGCGTGTGTGTGTGAGTGTGCATGTGTGTGTGTGTGTGTGTGTGTTTGTGTGTGTGTGTGTGTTTGTGTGTGTGTGTGTGTGTGCGTTTGTGAGTGTGTGTGTGCACATTGTGTGTGTGTGTGTGCACATTGTGTGTGTGGGTTGGTTGTTTGTTGTTGTTGTGTTGTTTTTTTGTTGTTTTTTTTTTGTGTGTGTGTGTGTGTGTGTGTGTGTGTGTGTGTGATTGTTCTTTGATTAGTTTAACATCTTTATCCTTTGATGTTTGATGACTAGAACCTGGAAGGAACAGGATTAGGGAGTTAGCAGACTTCTGTCCCTCTGTTAAGTGGAGGTTTTCATTTCAATGTTCACAAAATTAGATTCTGGACATTAAGTAAATGATTAACTCTTTCACTGATGGAGTGGCATATAACACTGTCAATCTACCCATCTGTCTGTCTGTCTGTCTCTCTCTTGTCTTGTCTGGTCTCTCTCTCTCTCTCTCTCTCTCTCTCTCTCTCTCTCTCTCTCTCTGTGTGTCTCTCTCTCTCATATTATTAATTTTTTTTTTCTGGTGATTTGAAAATAATAGATTCTGTACACCACATTAAGCTGCTTCATCAGCTGATTCAACAGTGGTAACCTGATGGTTTTGCTTCAGTTACAAAATAATTATATAGTATGTGTCACTCCTATGGAATCCTTGAGGAGCACAGGGCTATAACAGCACCCCTTCCTCAGACTTGGTTTTAGGGCTATCCCCTTCACTGGCTTCAGTTGGGCCCATGTCCATTTTGCTGCCTTTCATCTGCCATGCTCTTTGTCTGTGTTTGCCATGGGAAAAAGAAAAGAACTGTGGGCAGACATGAAGCTGATTTTGTAACAGAGTGCCCAGCGTATTTATCTCAGAAAGGTATCCTCCAAAAATCTGCTCCTCAGCCTCTGCAGTTTTGTTGTCAGTAAGAAAGTATCAGCTAAATTTAGAAAGAAAAAAGTGTCAGCTGAATTTAGCAATGTATATAAAAATATTCTTTTCATGTATCAACTGATCAAGATTACATGAATTTTCCTTTATTTTGTTTTATTTTGAGGGGGAATGTCCTGTAGTTGTTCTCAGTAGATTTGTCTTCATGATGCTGGTACTGATAGATGTGTGTGAGTCTCTGTGATACGTGTTTTTACATTTCATTCAGTGGTGGTTTCAAATGTCGTGTCATTGTATCGCTGGCCATCCCCCATTCTCTAAAAGGGAACAACAGATTGATTTCAACTTGAACGTGTGTGTGTGTGTGTGTGTGTGTGTGCATGTTTGTGTGTGTGTGTGTGTGTGTGTGCGTGTGTGTGTGTGTGTGTGCGCAGAGGGGTCGGGGACTGAAGGAGAAGCTGGCGGAGATGGAGACGTTCCGAGACATCCTGTGTCGGCAGATTGACACGCTGCAGAGCTACTTCGACAGCTGTGCATCAGCCTTGCAACATGGCGCTGCCCAGGATTGTGAGTTGTTTTGTTTTAGCCACTTGTTAACCCCTGAAAATCTGAATTTTTATTGAGTATGGCTGCTTACATGGTGGGGCAAAAAAAAAAAAAAAAAAAAAAAAAAAAGTCTGTCATACATACCCACTTATGAGTGAATGTGGGAGTTAAAACCACAAATGCTGAAGAAGAAGAACCACATGTTTGGGGGGAAAATAAAACATTGTGAACTGATTGCATGCTGATGGTTTTGGGGGTGGATAACATTGTTTGGAGATTAAATGGAAAGCCAGTGCTGTAGAATATTGCACACTTTGTTTTAATGTCATTAATCCATTGGCATAGACGAAAAGCTGCTCTCAAAAGGTGTAATTGGGAGAATGGAAAAAAAACAACCCAAAAACTGATGGCACATCTTTTGATCTGTGTTGTGTTATGAGGTTCTGTCAGAAGCATGCCGTTTGGGGAACTCAGCATTCTTTTTTTATTTTATTATTTTTTTTTATTCATGTGGTGTAGTAAGCTGGTCTAAAATGAAAACGGTGCTCATGGTATAGTGTTTACTGTTGGTACATTTAATCCAAGATGTGTAGTTATGCCCCAGTTTGTAAGCCAGGTTACAATAAATGTGTGCTTGTTTATGATACGAACTACATGTGTCTCAGAGTAGGCCTTACAGTTGAAATGTCTGCATAAATGCATGTGTATGGTATGAAGTGAATTTGTCATCTGTTTGTGATATTGCCTCATTTCATTCCTGGCATCATGGTGTGACGTTGTGTGGTTGAATTGAAGAGTGTTTCATTTCAGAATGTCAAAATACAAAATAATGAATTGGACAGGACAAGAAAGTCTGATAGATTAAAAAGTCCTGGTACATGCCTTGACTAATGTGAGGGATATATATTACATATATGTGTGTGGTTGCAGTGCCTGATGAGATTGAGGATGACATTGATTTGGAGCACACCTCTCCGGAAATCCACTCCTCGCATGCTGAGGCTCTGAGACTTCGAGGAAAAGACCTAGGTTAGATTTTTTTTGTTTTAATGTGTGTGTGTGTGTGTGTGTGTTGCTATCTCTCTCTTTTTCTCATTTACCTTATTTTGGATTGACTTTGGCTCATGGCATTGCAGATGTTGCATAAAAATTACAATAACACCTACTTGAGTGTTTGTGTGCGCACACATCCATACTCACTCCCATGTATACTTACACACCTAAAATAATATCTTTTGTCACAGCACTGCTCTGTTTGTGGTGAAGACAAAAAACAAAATCAAATCAAAACTGATTCCTGTTTTTATTAGTCTTCTCTCTCTCTCTCTCTCTCTCTCTCTCTCTCTCTCTCTCTCAGGCCGGGCTTTATCTGTTATAACATATTGAAATGAAATACTGAAATGATAATGCAAACATGATTGGCATTGTTTGATGATATGAGTGAATGTGTGTGTAAATAATGTTGGCAAACTTAAGTCCATGCCTCTGTGTGCATAATTTCAGTTGGAAACATGTACTAACATCAGTCCATTAGTATATATTTGTTCTTTTTCAAATAATTAACTGATAACGATTCAGTGTATGAAAAAGTGTCAGAAATTTGCCTGCATTTTAATTTCATACTGTTTGTGTTCGTTGGTTGTTCTTTGCTTTGACAAACTAGATGTTCTGAACCTGTGTGTGTGTGTGTGTGTGTGTGTGTGTGTGTGTGTGTGTGTGTGTGTGTGTGTACATGTGAAAGAAAAATGTTAAAGTTTCAAAATATATATGTGTGTAGACTGCATGCCATTTTTCTTCGTTTGTGTGTGTCTGTGTGAAAGTGTGCTTATTATATGTATGTGTGGAGGTTGTATGTTTTTTTTGTTTTTGTTTTTGTTTGTTTTTTGTTTTGTTTTTTTATTTTTTTATGGGCCTGTAAATTGTATGTATGTGTGGATGGGTGTGTGCATGTCGATGGATATGTGTGTTCAAGGAAATTGGGGGATCGGGGTGGGTGGGGGCTGCATCAATTTGTCTGTGCGCTTGCAAGAGTGTGTGTCGCTGTGGAGGTTGTATGCAGCCCATCTTTCTCCCCTTTCACAATCAGACTGTGGCCAGTTTAGCAATGAAACAGAACATGGGTGTGATCCTTTGTTTTTTAATTTCTATTTTATTTTATTTTATTTTTTTCATCGTCCTCCCATGGTTGTTCCAGAGTCGATCCTGTCGCAGCATGGAGGTCACTCGGTGGACTTCAAGGGTGAGGCCTTCACCTTCAAGGCGACCACGGCTGGCATCATCGCCACCCTGTCCCACTGCATCGAGCTGATGTCACAGCGGGAAGACGCCTGGAAGAAGAGGCTAGAGAGGGTGGGTACCATACAGTGCATGTATACATATATGCAAATATATATTTACATATTCATTTATTTATCCCACATTTTTATTATTATTTTTTTGCCTTATTTCTTAAAGAAGCAGTAGTGAATTGCTTGTGTATGAGGAGTAATTGTGTGCCTATGTGTGCGTGGGTGGAAGGCGGGGTTGTGTGTGGTCATTTTAGAATCTTACTCTGATCGGGATGGAGCTTGTGCAGTGAGGGTGAAAGGGGGAGGAGAGGAAGGGGGCTTCTGAGAGTGGGAGTAGGAGAGAAATGTGTGTGTGTGTGTATGTTTTAATGCACATGCTTTGTTGTTTGTAATACTCAGTTTTAGTTTACAGTTTATTTACATTTTATTCTAATGTTTGCACATGTTGAACAGTGAATTTCTGTAATTGGTATTGACAGTAAACCAGTCCTGAGTCCTGAATTCAGTCTCAGTTTTTTCTTTTTTTAAAATAATTAGCTTTTTTTTTTTTTTTTTTTTTTTTGTCGGGTGGAAGGGAAGAAATACAAAGAAGGGGGTGCAAGTCATCAGACATGTGACTTCAAAATCGGACACAGAGCATCTTGACTTGGGTAACCTTTCTGGCACAGAGACATTTTTGCTGGAGTTTTCTCCAGGATGTATAAATTTCTGTGGCCTGTGATGTGTCTTTCTGTCTTTGGTTTCTCTGTCAAATCAATATTTAGTTAAATCATTTTTGTCTGTGACGAAACCCGACGTTTAAAAAGACAAAGAAGTCACATTCGTGTGTTTTTTAAACTGAATGTGTCATTTAGGTTTATTTGTGTGTGTGTCTACCGTGTGCTGAAAACCACGGGAGATTATTATAACATTGGTCCAAAGTCATATGCTCTGTACTGGATTTCTGGCACATGTTGGTTGACTTGCACCCATAAATAAAACACAATACAACACAGTACAATATAGTAGAATACGCAGTACAATGCAATGCAGTGCGATACAAATAATACAATACTATACCAAATACAGTACACTGCAACACATCACAACTCCACACAGCACAGCACAACACAACGAGCAGAGAACAGTCGGTGTTCTATGTGTGGCAGTCGCTGCAGGGAAGACTTTGTGCGTTGCAGGAGGTGGAGAAGAGGAAGAAGTATGAGGAGGCCTACAAAGCCCTGTCTGCTGAGAAGAAGCTCCATGTGGTGGGAGGCCCTGACTATGAGGTTTGTTGCTTTGATCACACTGAATGTCCCTGCCCCCCAACCTTCCATTAAACACCCTGCACCCCCACCCCCCCCTCCCCCAGCCCCCTCATTTTCACGTCTGTGTTGGTGCGTTTTCTTTGTGTTTGTCTGCGTGTTTTCTTTGTGTTTGTTTCTTTGTGCTTGTGTCTTTTCTTTGTGTTTGTGCGTTTCTTTGTGTTTGTGTGTGATTTCTTTGTGTGCGTTTTCTTTGTGTTTGTGTATTTTCTTTGTGTTTTTCTTTGTGCTTGTGTGATTTCTTTCTGTTTGTGTTTGTTTCTTTGTGTATGTGTTTTCTTTGTGTTTGTCAGTGTTTTCTTTGTGTGTTTTCTTTGAGTCTGTGTGTTTTCTATGTGTATTTTCTTTGAGTCTGTGTGTTTTCTATGTGCTTGTGGCTTTTCACACTGTGTCTCTCTTTTTCTGTGTGTTTCAATCCCCTTCCCATCTTCTACATCCAGCCATTCTCTCAACAGTCCTTTCATTTGTTTGTTTCATTCATTCATTTCTTCCTTCTTCTCTCTCTCTCCTTGAAGACCCTGTTCTGAGATGTTCCTCTGGATACTGTTTTTCAGTTTGTGAAAGAAATGAATATTTTAAACTTGATTTAAATATATTTTATACGGACTGGAAAAGATGTGGTTGAAATGCCAACATTATTTAAGTGACCTTTTACAATTGCTTTGGGTTTCTCTTTGACTGGTTTTAAGAACCAGTGGGTTCCCAGCTGTGGAAAAGCCTTTTTATGTGATTGACTAGGCTACAAGTACTTTGTCTTGATTTACCTGCTTCTCATGTTTTTCCTGTCTCTGCCTGCTTATGCTCATCTGTCCTGCTAGCCTTCCTGTGCTCCAGCTGTTTTTCTTTGTGTTGTTTAGTATTCCTTGGATGTGTTGTTACCTGTTTGTATCATGTTATCAAAAAGTCTGGATGGTCGAGGCGTTGATATTGAACGCTTGATCCACTTGCTCCATGAAGCACCCTTCCCCTTAACAACAAGTGTCTTAACATTGCACGAATAATCTCTGAAAAAAACGGTGTTGAACGAAAACCCTGATGCTCGGACAGCGAAAGGTTCTTTTTTTAATTACACATGCTATACTGTGACACACTGGTGCAGACTTCAGCAGGAGGTCTGATTCCTTTTCTGTGCAAACTGCTATCTTGCTCATGTATAGAAACCGAAAGTAACTGCAACTGGTGACCTCTATCAGTATGTCACCACACTTACGCATATCTGTGCAGTGTGCTTGAAAGGTGAAAGGTTGTTTTACTTCCGCTGATCTTTGAATTATACATAGTGTCTTTGAATACTTCGATATCTCATGTCAGAGTCCGGTTTTTCAAACTGAATTAACTCCTTCTTCACTGTCTCCCCCCTCCCCCACCCCCTCTTTTTTTTTTCCTTACTTTCTTTTTTCTGTTTGAAGGCAGATACTGTTCAGATAGATAGATGATGGAATTGATTGATTGATGGATAGGGACTGGCAGATTGATGGACAAATTGATGGACTGATTGGTCAGTTTGAAGTGTCAGTTGTGTGTGTGTGTGTTTGTCAGGAAGGGCCTCACTGTATGATCACGGAGGACGAGTTCTATGATGCTGTGGATGCCACGCTGGACAAACTGGAGAAGGAGGAAGAGAAGGTAATGAGACGTGTTGAGATGATGTGTGTGGACTGTGTGGCTTCAATCAAAGGAAGAGATCTGTGTTGTTTTGATCACCATGAGAAGCATTGTTTTGAAGAGTTGATTGAAAAATTCCAACAACAGCATAAAAATCCCAAATGTTGGAAAGCAAAGAGTTTGGCTTTACGGTCAGAACAGAGTGAAATTATGTAACACCCATTGATTTTAATGTTTCACTACACATACTTTACCTAATCATTACACACATGGATTGAAAATATTAATATTCATTGTATCTTCTGGCAAATGGTTTATCATTCACCACATTGTGCATTTTCATTTCTTATATTTGATTTAGTTTGTCTGAATTTGCAAGAAATTGCCAGCAAGTTTAACAGATGAATGCCATGATTCAGAGTGGCGATGTACCCACTTTGTATTCAGTGTTGTTGATAGTATAACTCTTGGCTCTGAAGTCCTTTACAGAACCCTCCATTATGACCTAGCTCCCACCCCCACCTCAAACCCCCAAGCCTCCTCCCCTATCCTCCCACCATCTGTGTCACCCCCACAAGGTCATCAAAGTGAAGTGGTCCTGTACAAGTAGTGACACAGTAATTTTGTCTGCTGAAATTTATGTGTTTTCATGTTGTTGTTTTTTGTTTTGCTTTTTTGTACTTGACTAAATCTGTCAATGACTGAACTAAACTGGCCTTGGATGCAGTAATATGGTTTCTTGTAAGATTAATTTCTCAGATTTCACCATCATTTCCTCCCAAACTGCGTTGATAATATAACAAAATGTTCAGTCTTGATTCTTTGTTAAATGAGTCCACATACTAGTTCCAGGCTTTCTTCTGGGCAGAAAAAAGAAAGATTTCAGGCTTGGGTAGGTCTTTCTGTTCGCATCCCTGTAAGTGTGTTGTTTTTTGTTGTTGTTGTTGTTGTTGTTGTTTTTTATCCTGTGGAAATTTTAATCAGTAACTTTGTGTTGCAGAAAAAGAAAGACCACATTCAGCCCCCCAAACCTGATCACAAAATTGCTTTGGCTTCCAGCCACCCCATGTATGAGGAGGTGAGTGAGTGGCTGTGCTTTTGTTTGTTTCTGATTTATTTCACACAAAAAAGATATTTTTTGTTAGATTGTTGTTGATGAGTACTCTTTCAATGTTTTTGTATTATCAAACTTGTGAATGTAAGATTGTTGATGGATTAATGAAATGCTTCAGTGTTTCCTAAATTGTGAGGTCAGTTTTGTATACATTGCAGATGTAAGACAGCATGTTTAAACTATTCTTTTTTACAATGAAAAAAAAAAAGAAGTAGTAAGATGCTTGAGAGAGTGGCTGTGCTTTTGTTTGTTTCTGGAACATTATGGATCTTTTTTTTTTTTTTTTTTTTTTTTTTAGATTGTTGGTGAGCGCTGTTTCAAATGCTTTATTAAACTTGTGAATGTCAGATTGTTGATGGGTTTATGAAATGCTTGAGTGTTTTCTAAATAGTAAGGTCAGTTTTGTATTCATTGCAGATTTAAGACAGCATGATAAAACTATTCTTTTTCACAATGAAAGAGGAAAAGAAGTGAGATGCTTGAGAGATTACTGTGCTATCAGCAAAAATCAATGTGTTTGCTGCATTCTAACTTACTCTGCCTTTTCTTCACTCACAATGCATGACAAGAACATGTTTCCTTTCCATGTAGATCAACGATGTGACGGCAAACCACTTGCGGAGGTTGTTGGACGACAACAACGAGTCGTGGCAGTGCATCGCTGACCAGGGCGACCTCAAGGTTTTCAAGAAGGAGCTGGAAGAGAACGGCATTGTCATTGACCCTGTGAAGGCGGAGTGCACCGTCAAGGTAGTTTAAAAACAACTGATTATAGTAATGGGTATTTGTAATACTCACTACCTTCCTCAGTGGCCTAGACCGCTGACAGTTATCATCAGTATGGGAAGATAAATATTTACAAGACAAATTTTCTTTTGCTTTCTGTTCTGAGATGGTTGTAGGTTGATGTACTACTGTGCTGTGATTTAAGGATATGTGCTAATCTGTAGTGTGTAGAACCCCAAGCAAGAAGATTTTTGTAGCAAGACACGATTGAAACTGTGTGTAATCTACTTGCCTCTTTTAACTTTTGGAATTGGCCTCCCAGAGCACTTTTGACTCAAATCATTATGGTGAATTTTAAAGTTTTGCATTCTGAGCTGTTCTGTTGCTAGGAGTTAAGTATCTGTTCTTTGAAGCTGCTTATTGTATTTGATCCTGATAGAGTCTTCTTCTTTGTTTGTGGGCTGCAGCTCCCATGTTCACTCGTATGTACACATGCATGACCGTTTTTGCTCTGCCATGTAGGCAGCCATACTCCATTTTCAGGGGTGTGCATGCTGGGTGTGTTCTTGTTTCCATAACCCACTGAACGCTGATATGGATTACAGGATCTTTAATGTGCGTATTTGATCTTCTGCTTGCATATGCACATGAAGGGGGTTCAGGCACAAGCAGGTCTGCACATATGTTGACCTGGGGGATGGGAAAAATCTCCACCCTTTACCCACCAGGCGCAGTTACCGAGATACGAACCCAGGGCCCTCAGATTGAAAGTCAAACGCTTTAACCACTCTGCTATTGCACCCATCTGATTTAGCCTTTTTGTGGTCCACTGAGCTCTAAAGCCAAACCATAATTGCATGCAGTTGTTTTAAGAATATCTTTAATATCTTTAACATTAGTTACTGGTGAATCTGTGTGTGTGTGTGTTTAAGTAATGATCATGAGAGAGATGATGTGTCAGTAATAACACAAATAGAAATTAACTACTATCAATAATGTTTCAGTCATTCATCACGTTGTGAGCAGAAAACCTTGTCGCTTTGTCAAGGTTAGGCATAGATGTCAAGGTCACAGCATGAAAACATTGTAGGGAAAGCATTATAGAAGAGACAAGAACCTGGCAGACCACGTGGTACGATCTGTCTTCCATCCAATACAACCCACAACCCCATCAGGCAACTAAGTGCAACAAATACAACGCAAAATGCAATGGGAAACGTGCATTTTACAACCCAGCCACAGAAGTTCAGGGCCCTTCAAGCCAGAAATTCCACATCAGACCCCACTTCAATTGCCAAACTCCAGATGTAGTCTGTGCTCTGTTCTGCAGCTTCTGCCATGAAATATATGTGGATGAGACTGACAGAACCCTCAATGACCGTTTTAAAGAACACAGGGACAACATACTTTCCCCAAAAGACACTCCAGTAGCAAACCACTTCAACTCTGGACAACATAATCATATGCACATAACAGTGGCAGCACTTTATACCAACAATTTTTGGAAAGCCAAGTCATCTCTCGCCTGGGCACTGTGCAACCTCAAGGAGTTCATGTCAGAGAGTGACACCAAGTTAACTCCCTTCCGCTTCGATTCCCCACCTTTTCTTTCCCTTCTCCCTCCTTCCCCTTGACACACACACACACCCTCTCCCACCCCCCTGCCTTCTCTTTTCTAGCACCCCATCTTCATCCTCTTCCCGCCCCTCCCTCAACATCAAGTCAGTGAACTGAACTGCTGTTTCCAGTCATTGAGTTGAACTCACTTCCTACAGACTTCTGTGGCCTGCCAACACCTCAGCACCTGACAAAGAGTCAAAAGACTTGAGACGTTTTATGTTCATCATAAGGTACATTGGATTTGATACCACCTGTTATCATTTTTAACATTCAAGGGAAACCCCAAACAGCCACTCAGAAGCTTAACTCTTCTTGGATTTTAAATCCAGTCTGCAGTGCCTCCTATGCCTGCCTTTATTTTCTATTCCGTCATGGCTTGTGAATGTGATGGATGGATCTTGGGGCTTAGAAAGCATCAAACAAAAGTCTTGAGGGTCTTCTTGCTTGTCTTAGTTTGGTTTTGTTCTGCGTTACTCCACAGAAAATCACGGGCCATGAAGTGTGTCACTACTTCTGGGACTTTGACAATCGCTTGGAGTGGGAAGGTGAGTGCTAGTCTGCTCAACACCATCACCATTCTCTCAGTGTGTGTGAGTTCAGTGTGTGTGTGTGTGTGTGTGTGTGTGTGTGTGTGTGTGTGTATGCACATATCCAGGCACACATAAATGTTCTGAAGAAAATAATTTTTGAAAAAGAAAATTGAAGTGTTTTTTTGTTGTTGTTTTTTTTAATATATTTTTAAAAGTTTTTGTTGAAAAGGACACGAAAAAAGACGGCTCAGTGTAAATGGAGAAAAGATATGGATTCCTGTTGTCAGTTCAGTAGAGATAAGATCGAACGACATGACAGCATGCAGTTGCATTGGTTGCTTCAAGATACGTTCATATCAGATGGCATCGATCAGGTGATCAGCATCCACTCATGCCACCATCATGTGTATGACTGTTTCTCTCCATTGACAAAAACAGAATTTCTTTTTTTTTTTCTTTCTTGTTGCTAAGTTACCGATTAGCTAAGTAGTTCAGGCTACAGAACATTTGTTTAAATGAATCCAGATGAATATCCCCAAACTGAAAAAAATATGGTCCTTATCAGATGACAAAAACTGGAATATCTGCCTGTGTGTTGTATGTGGTTTACATTGAATATTTCACTCACAAGAATGTAAACAACCTTGGATCTTTGCCTATAAATTTTATTGTACGACAAAGTGAAATATTTTCTGTAGAAGCGTAAAACAGTGTCATTACAGAAGGTAAGAAACTTGTCTCCTAACCATCAACACAGTGGATTGGGTCTGGTTCAAACTTTGCTACCTGTTGAATCTCACAAAAAGGATTGAACCAGTCCGGGTGCTTGTGAAATCAGCAAATGAAATCAAGACCTGATTGCAGCTACTGAATCTCACAGTTGTTTGAGGATTGTGGGATACAGTATTAATTCATTCATAATTTTGTCACAGAGCTCTACAATTGAATTTCTTATTTCAGGATATCAGACAGTATTTATTCATTTTTACAGGGCTTCTAGACAAAAAACAAAAAACATGGAGTGTACCAGGAACTTTAATTCTTCCACAATTCTAGGGGGTCCGAGACCACCTGCAGAGGATCACTCTGATGCTGCAAATTCTAATCAAATCTGCATTACACACATGCAAAGGCAGGCATGTCTTCTGCAAATAATCATGTGGGCTTCTGGGCCAAGAAGTTGTAAGGGAAACAACTCTTTGTAGCAGACAATGCTGGCGTCAGACTGATTCTCTCATTCAGGATGTTCACTCTTTTTAAAAAAATTTTTTTTTTTTTTATCATGTATTCGTTCTTCACATTTTTAGAATGTCCCAGTGACCTGCTTGATGAACATGCAGTGTGCATTCCTTCCATTTCCAAAGCCTCTTGGAGGTATATTTTTAGATATAGAATAATGTAGACTGATGCTCACTCCTGGACAGGGAGCTCATTGCGTTTACATTAAAAGTTAAACATTACTGAATATACATGCATTGAAGTACAGCATACCAAACACAAACACGCTAACACACATAGCCAGCAAGAGAGCATGCAGGTGGTAGAATGGCTATCTGACACCATTTCAATTGAATTTTGTATTTTTTTGCTGATTGTAGAAAAACTGAATTTTGTATTTATTTGCTGATTATGTCTAGACAGTATTTATTCAGTGTTGTCATGGTTTTGTTGTCTGGAGAGCATGCAGGTGGTAGAATGGCTGTCTGAAGATACCAATAGAATTGAATTTTGTATTTATTTGCTGATTGTAATCAAATTGAATTTTTTTATTTATTTGCTGATTATGTTCGGACGGTATTTACTGGTTTTATTGGCAGCCACGTTGTAGAGCATGCAGGTGGTAGGTGGTAGAATGGGCTGTCTGAAAATACCATTACAGCTGAATTTTGTATTTATTTGCCGACTGTAGACAAACTGAATTTCATATTTATTTGGTGATTATTGGCAAATTGAATTTGCTGTTCATTTGCTGATTATGTCAATACAATGATTATACATTATTGTCATGGTTTTGTTGCGACCATGTTGGAGAGCGTGCAGATGGTAGAGTGGCTGTCTGGTGACACCCCTACAATTGAATTTTGTATTTATTTGCCAATTATCAACAGATTGAATTTTATATTGGGAAATTTAATTTTGTAGCATTTATTTGGTGCTTGTGTCCAGAGAATATTCATTCATTTTTGTCATGGTTTTGTTGGCAGCCACGCTGGAGAGCACACAGGTGGTGGAGTGGCTGTCTGACGACACGTTCATCAACAACAACGTGATCAAGCGGGTGTGGCCGGCCTCCCAGCGTGACGCCTGCTTCTGGTCCCACATCCGCCACATCACCGCCAACCATGATGAGGGGCCGGACAAGTGGATTGTCGTCAACTACTCCTGCGACCACCCCAACTGTCCCGTGAGTCCGGGGAGAGGATGGTTGGGTGTTTGTTTCAGCCTTCTTCTGTTGTTGTTGTTGGTTTTTGCTTTTTTTGGGGGGGCGGGGGGTGGGGGGGAATTATGTATGGTTTGGTTGTTAAAATTGCAAATATTAAATAATCCTAAATAAATCAACTGCAGAAATCAACCCACCTGTCCTGGGAGTTGGGCTGGCTGAGCGTTTCATTGTTACAGTTTTCTTCTTTTTTTTTTTTTTTTATAGGAAATTGAATGAGGTTATTATCAAATATAAATAATTAGTTTGGGCAGCAAAAGTGATATTGCCTTTCAGTTCAGTTTACTGCCTTGATGGTGTGGCCCTGGGAATGTGAACAGCCCATTTTGTGATGAGGAGTCCCACATACGCTTATCTCCCTTCCAAAGTTATGTACCAAAATTTCTGGCCTAGAAGGCAATACCCATAATATGCATCCTCTACAATGGACATTTTTAAAAAAAATTGGTCACAGTTAAGGTCATACATCTAATAGAAGGCACAGGCACCTAGAAAAAAGAAAAAGTGAGAATGTGAATTCCACACTCTTGCCATCATACTTGGTAGATCATGAAAAAGACGAAAAATTACAAGTTACAAAGCCAGTTAAAAAAAAAAAAAAAAGAAAGTTGATGATGTTAAGTGTTGGGTTACCAACTCACCTAAGGTTAAACTATTTCTCTGTTGCTGAAAATCCTGAGAAGAAAAGTCCAACTCCTCAGTGTCAGACAAAAAAATCAACATCAGAACCTCTGTCAAAGTTCTGGAAGTGGCTTCCCGAGATGTGATGTCATTTCCTTTTTCCTTACCAATGTGTGGCAGAATGAGTTCCAGGTGCCTGTGGTCAAAGAGGAGAACTGAGAATTCAAAAAAATATATATTTAAGATACCTGTGATGAATGTGGAAATATGGTTTACACTGCCAAATGAGGGTGAATTGTTGAGCTGTGTGTGTTCATGTGTGCGTGCATGTATGTGCAGTCACGTCTGAAACTGTCCGAGCACGGCCGATATGTTTTTTGAAACACTGGAGTGAAGAATGAAGCCTTGACTGTTCCATACATCAGGTTGGGGAGAAATTGTTCATTATTTATGGAGTTGTGTGGGTGGAAGTTTGGCTTTGTGAAGGAACACTTTGAGTAGATTATGTAACTAGCAGAAAATCAAGTGAATTGTGACACATGAGAATTTTATTCCCTGCGTTTAGAGGGGAAAAAACCCCCAAAATACTTAAAATAACTATTGTTTGAGGTGAGAAAGAGAATTAAATCAGACTTCTAGTGTTCACATTTCACTTGATTTGTCCTTGCACAGCTGTGATCTAACCCACAGGATTGAAATCACAGGCCAGACAGTTACTTAATCTACTCAGTGTTCCTTCAACAAACCAAACGTCCGTCAACTACACACAACTCAGGTGAGACATTTGCGCACCTCCTCCAACACTGAACTGAAACAGCAGTTCCAACAGAGGGTCCCCTCCACTCCGTAGGTCCTCTCTACTGGTCAGTATGGAGCCCAGCTTCCTGTCAGCTCCTCAGGCTCATCCTGTCAATGTCCTTGGGTGGTCCCACCATCTCGATGCCCTTCCAACCTCTTGGAAGGTTGTTTTAAGTTTTGTACACATTAACACTGGCCAGCCAGCCATTCATTTTCTTCCCCACTGGTCAGCCCATGACGTCCTAGTCCACAACATGACTTGACTCAGGGATGACATAAAATTCCTGGTCAATATATTCAAACCACCGCAGACCACTGAACTAAGAATAATAAATAAATAGTGAACAATTTTTGCCCACCTGATGTATGGAACAGTGAAGGCTTCATTCTTCACTCTGGCTTTTCAGAAAACATCTCAGCCGAGTTGTGACAGATTCAGAGGAAACTGCACATACATATATGCACACACACTCAGAACTACCACAGCTCAACAAACCACACTTGGCGTGTGTAAAACCGTATTTTCACATTCATCACAAGTACCTGGAATATAAAAAATATTTCCACTTTCCTCTCTGACCACAGGCCACAGAAACTCAGTTTGTTACACAATGCAGCAGCTTTCTATTTGAATTCAGCATTGTATGCTATTTGCTTGGTCTTTGGCATGGTGTATAGTTTGATGAGAGACTCACACGATACACTGTCAGACATAGACTGAAAGTTTTAACTAGCACAGAAGTGCAAGTACTGTTTGAGCTGTTGTGAGTGGTTATCTTTTGTGTGTTTTGCAAGTCCAGAAACAGGCAAGTTGTTTTCTGTTTGTAGTGTCCAATGTGTCCATGTTGTGCTCGAGTTGTGTCCAGAGTATTTGTGTTTTGCGCACAGATAATGCGCTGTCATGTAATCAGGTGCAGAGGTTGAAATTCAGTAAAACAGGTGAGCCAAGAAGGCCGCAAATTACAGTACATGACAGTTTTCTCTAATTTGAACTGAAGTTTTGAACATGACCAAGAAATTACAGTACGACAGTTTTCTATAATTTGAACATGTTTTAGCATAAGCCAGATCAGGGAGAAAATAATAGTATAATGAAAAAAAGATGGTAAAGAGCAAGGGAAGTTGACCTCATGATGTTTGTTTCCCACAGCCTGGCAAGTATGTGCGCATCACGATGAACGTGGCCATGATCTGCCAGACCATCATCGAGCCTCCCTCCAATGGAGGAGACATCACCCGTGACAACATCACCTGTAAAATCACATACACTGCTGATGGTATGTGGTGGTCTCTTGTTTTTCCACTCGCGTGTTTGAATAGAGTTAGTCTAGGAGGGTGTTGTTTTTACAGGGCCATCAGCACAAAAGTTTACAGTTAGAACAGGCTGTCATTTTCTTGAATTAACACAAGGGGAAAAAATTCGGAGTTGTGTTGTATGTTCCTAATTTTTCACTGACTGTACACCACCACATCTTCTTTGAGTTTGATGATGATCAGTCTTGCTGCTTGTTGATTTCTACTCAGATGAAACCTGAAAAAAACATGCCCATTGCTGCTGTCACTTTCCCCAACAGTCTTTCTCCCAAACTCGATGTTGCTCCTTTCCTCCTCCTTGCTGATGGAAAACCGCATTTTTGGGGGGTCCAGCTTTAGAAAATCATAGAAATTTAACAACCGTGAATTTTTCACTAAAGTGGGAACAGAAATGGAAATTTGCAGAATTGGAAGACACTACTCAGTATAATGCAATATGGGTAGAGGGACAGAGAAAATGAAAGTGGGGGAAGAGTATTGCGTGGCAGTTATTGTGTAGTCTGGGAAACAGATGGTGTTTCCAGCAGCCGGTTTTGTGCGGTCTGGGAGGCACTGGGTTAAGATGCTTAACTGTGAATGTGTCCATGAGGGTCTTAGTTCAAACTTGGTATCGCCCAAGTTTAAGTGGAAAATCAAACCGAGCGTCAGGTCATTCGGATGAGATTATAAACCAACCTGCATGCTTTACACAATTGACGCACTGAAAAAACACCATTGCACCGTAAGTGTTGTCCTGGCAAAATCCTTTTGCAGAAATCCACTGATAGGTGTACAAATGAAAATGCATTCACTCGAGGCCTGATGGTTATGCTGATGGCCAGGCACCTGCCTAGCAGATTTGGTGTAGCGTATATAGATTTGTCCAGATTTAGTCACGTCTCTTTGATAAACTGAAATAAAAAAACGTGTGTGCAGTGAACCCCGGGGGTTGGGCGCCGGCATCAGTGCTGAGGTCGGTATACAAGCGAGAGTACCCCAAGTTCCTTCGTCGCTTCACCCAGTACGTGATGGACAAGACAGCAGACAAGGACATCCTCTTCTAGCTGCAGTGCCAGATGTGGTTCGGGTCTTCTGTTGTGTTCCTTGCAGGAAGACTTCTTGGAGGATTCTTTTTTTTTTTTTTCCTTTTCTTTTTCATGTTGTGAAGCATCTGCCTTTTATTTTTATACAAATAATTTTCCTTATTGATATGTGTATCATTTGTATAGTTGGGTTTGCAACAAATTTGCACTTTTTAAACCATCTTTTGTTGATTTTTTTCTTGATTTTTTATTTTGTTGTTTTTGTTTAGAATGTAATAAAGACTTCTTCTTTTTTTTTACTGCATAGTTGTGCATACCATGAACATATTTTTTCATATTTCTTATGGTCAAAGATTTTCAAAATCTGTAAACTTACAGACTTTTGAATTGTGGCTTGCTTAAAAAGATGGCAAAGTTTGAAGGAAAAAATTTGGAGAGGGGTGGGGTGTATCAATTGAACTCATGACATGCAGGTGCAATGCCATGTGTTCTGGGAAAGAGGTGTTTTCTGAACAGTGTTGACTAAAGGTCAGGGTCATGAGGCTAAAGGCCAGTCAAGGAATGCCTTGCAAGTCTCTGGACTGATTGTGAGCAAGGACCTGTGTGGGCAGAGCATCGACATCTGTTGTCAGTGGTCACCAGGGTCATTATTTTTTCCCTCCACTCAAGGTCACAGTCAAACCATGACCCTAGTTAAGGTTACAGTGTCAAACCTTGACAGTGGCTTTGTCATGATATGGCACATTCGCCAGGCATGCTTCAGTGGCTTCTATGAAAATCTGATGTACCGAACCAGTGTGATAACAAATGACATGGCAAGCAATAGTATGCAAACAAGAACAGAAAAAAAAAAATTGAATTAAGGTAACAGGAGAGGGTTCAGGTTTTCTGTTTCAGTCTAAAATTTGTAATTTCACTTCTACAACAGTATATTAAAATATAATGAAAGAGAGAGGGGAAAAAAAAGCTGTATTTTTTTCAAATCTTCATCCAGATTTGTGGTAGAAGAGCCCTGCACTGCACGTTTTAGCAGCCCAGATTTGGCTCGAGGGTCACACACAGCTGTGACCGTGTCCTGTTATCAGGCAGCCTCTACCCATGCGCTGGATCTTCTTGTGATGCATGCCATTTGTATTTAAAGTAGGGAATCTTTGTTTTCTTTGCTTGCTTTGGAAAGCTTGGCTATTGTTATTTTCAGGTGAGGCCTTGGTATTTAAAGCAGGGGAAACGTTTTTTTCTATAATGGAGCTTGTAATTTTTTATGTTCATGATTTCAGTTGTGGCTTGAAATGCGGTATTTCAGATGAAAAGGTTGGTTGTTGTTTTTTTACGAAAGTAAATTGGATAGGTGCACTGGGGTTACATAAAAAAAAAATATACATATATATATATATATATATATTAATCCAAATTTTTTCAGCTTTATGCTCCATTTCATTTGATAGAAGCTGAAAAATGTTTCTTGTCAATGGCCATGTACATATTTTTTTGTTTCAGTGGAACTATCTATATTTGCAGACTTGGCTGTGAGCATGTTCAGTTTCTTCAGTTCTGGCTGACCCAAAGGGTGTTTGTCCTACTCGTACAGAATCTGTACATGGTGCCTGCTGCTGTTTTTTCAGTTTCCACTTGTTAGCCTGTGTGTGTTGCCTGTGTAAAGTGAGTGGATGTAACACCAAATATTCTGAAAGTTTTTATATTTCAAACTGTCTTGTCCCTGCAAAGTATTGACTTTTTTCCCCTTACGTCTTGGTAACTTGTTACTAAAACGTTTGGAAAGATCAGTGGTTGGCAGTCAACACAGAGACATTAAAGCATGTGTGAATGCTTGCTTCTGTCTGTTTTTTCATCCTAGGTTTGTAAAGAGAATGCAAACACCATTGAAGTAACAACATGACAAGTAGATCAGACTTCTTACATTCTGGGATGAGAAATGTGGAGCTGTTTTGATGCTTTGCAGTAATGGCCGAGTCAGTTGGACAGCACATATTTAGATTTCCCCTCTGGGGTAATTCAGGGTTTGCCTTGTTGTATCTAAACTTGTCAGGACCCGAAACTGTGCATTGTGAATTAACTTGTATTTCACTTGAAGTTCACTTTGAACAAGATCACGTTATAGCTTCACAAGTTTAAGTGTATTTGTTCTTCACCTTTTGCTTGTGTTGACCATTAACACGTGAGACAATGCTAGTCATTTTTTTTTTTTTTTTTAAACATGTTCATTTTCAGTTTCACTCTTATTTGCTGTTTTGTTGACCCTCTTTGTTGAAAGAAAAGGAGGGCTTGTTTGATGAGTATTGGTTCATCATTGAACTAAGAGCTGCCCAATTTACTGGGTAGACAATAGTGTGGCATTATACTGAAGTACATTGTGATATTATTACTATTAAGCTATTGGTGAGTCATGTGTAAACGTTTGATTGTGATTGTGGTCTTTGTCTTGAATTTTCGTTGGAATGACAGAGTGGGATCTCTTTGTGAACTAATGCACTGTATGAGGTTTTGTACATTGTTCAAAATACTCTGACTTCTCACAAAGAGAAAGAGTGATATCAATAACTGATGATACATTTCCAGCGTAAGCTTCGTCTTTTTCTTGTGGCTGTTATTTGGCTTATCTCTGCATTGTGGTGGACATATGACACGACTTGTGCCATGTTATAGCTCTATGGTGGCTGAGAAATCTAAAACGTCGTTTTTTTTTTCTTCTGATTTCTTTTATATGCTCACAGCCACTGGTTTTTAAAGATAGGGAGCCATGGATTTGATTGATGCTTGCTTTTAAGGAAAGCGTTATATTTGTCAGAGAATTTGCCTCATATATATATAATCTGAACCATTGCTTATTTAGAAGTGAATGTAAAAAAAAAAAAAAAAAAAAAGTGTTTGTTGATCAGAGTAACTTTGCACAATCATAGGATATTTTCTGTTTGCATTTTTTCCTATGTGTTAAGTACGTTTCATTTCCTTTTTGGGGGGATATGGGGGTGGAAATGGAAGTTCTTTTGGTGGTTTTGATTTTCTTTTACATTTGGTCCAATCTATTTTGTGGGATAATGCTTACATGTATGAATGCATCATTGTATTCATTTACTTCATTTTTTTTTTTTTTAGATAGCAGTTGTATGCATTCATGAATGTTTCATTGGGTTTTTTTCTTTGGTTTTTGTGTGCTTTTTGGATTGCATTTTTGATGGCTATTTTTTTTTTAAATAATTTTTTAATGTGTTTTTCCACTATTCTTCATTTCATGCTGGATTAATTGTCAGTTCACTTGGGAATAGCTACTTTCAACACACTAAGCCCAGCCAGTTGCTGACCGGGAATTGTGCTCATGTGATTTTGCGCTTTTTCTGCCATGGATGGCAGCGTTAAATGTTCACACTGGTCACCAGCCAACACCAGCTGGCTTTTTGCTCTGTGGCATGTACACTAAACAGCAGCATTAATCCCTATGATTCATGATGAAGAAACACATTGCTGTGCTGTAATGATTGGTTATTTATGACACTGACATAGAAGATAATAATTCGTCTACTGCCCTGTCACATCATCTGTACATTGCTCTGGCAGATTTTGCACTAAGTATCACCTGGATCATCAAATGATGGTGAACACATAGACAAGAATTCTGTTTCAATGTTTTAAAATCCACCTCAGAATTATCATTTATTCCGTCTGGAGTGCACCACATTGTTCATAGCTGGTAGCAACTGGCTGGGAGCAACTAGTGTGAAAGTAGCCTGAATACATGTTGATTCATGCTTGTGCTTGAGAGAGAGAGAACATGGGACTGTGTACAAGTGAACGTATAGCTTAGGAATGGGGGATATAAGCCCATGATTTCTTACACTTTGAGAGAAATTGTGTTTTCAATCGTGAGAAATCGTAAGGGGCACCCACATTATTTCTCACAATGTGTGTGTGAGAAAGCATGGGGAGTTCCCCTTATTTTTTTTTTTTTTAATCAAGACTTTAAGCCTGTTTACTTTGCTGCTACATTCAAACAAATACTGTAATGGGCAATAAGTGTCTACAGTTAAGGGGGGACAAGACCAACATTCTGATACTAATATATATCTTGGCTAGTAATAGCTTTTGCCATGAAAACAGCATTTGGAGGTAGTTTCAAAGCCTAAAGTGCAGAACAAAGTGCCCATTTACCCAAGAGATGTATGTGACCATTGCATTACCTGATGAAAATAAAGCTAGCAAAGTCATCAGAAGGTCTGAAAGAAATTTAGCAGGTTCAGTATAAAAGTGATTTTTTGTTTGTGTTGTTTAAGGAAAAATCTGGAAGTCTGCTAATGAATTAACAAACAGAACAGGTTTGAGTTTAAGTGTGGGTTGTGTAATTATATTTTTTGTATTTTATTTTCCCTCCAACATTTGGAGAAAAATGTGATGAACATAATGCATAGATCAGCTGCTTGCCTTCCTGTTTCTTAAAGAAAATGTATGTTTACTCTGTGCTTGTTATAAGAGTATCTCCCCCACCCAGGTTACTAGTTTTTGTCTACCTCCTGATGTTTCCAAAATGGAAACCAGTGTATTCCCTCAGCTTTCTTGCTTCAAAGCATCTATAATAAGCATAGATAATTTATTTGAGATGTCAAGTGTTGTATCTGCTCATTCGTGCTATTTTAAAATGAAGATCATTTTCTTGTGTTTGTTCACCCACATATTTGTGAGGAATAAGTGTACATGTTATTCATGGTGGTAATGCAATTCAAATTTTAGTACTCCAATGCATTTATTGAAGAAACCTGCCTATGTGGTGTACAGCCAAATGCTCAGATTTGACCAGAGCAACTTTCATTCTGACATATTTCCTCTGATAATCAACTTATACATTTTCAAATAATAAAAATCAAAATGCATCTGTGTCATTTCTATGTTGTGATGAACTTCAAAGAATCATTTTGACAAAAACAGTACCCCCACCCCACTTCCTTTTTTTTTTTCTCTCCAAGACAGATGCCCAATACAGCATCTGTCTTGTTGGTGTCACAGAAATTTGGATGCACTTAGGTCAGTTTTGTTCTTTGGGGGATGACATCTCTTTCTTAACTTTATGATTTTTACACAGAAAAGCTTTTAAAATGTATGTGGGTCAGACAATGAGAAGGGATACCTGCCATTTTCATGCCATGGGCTGAAGATATGAATGGAGAAGAAGAGATAAACTGACCATCCCAGTACTGTTAAGTGCTCCCCAAGTGACGTAGTAACAAGTATACTTGTCAAACAAAGGTGTTTCTTTGCTTATCATAAAGGCAACAGGAACACATGTAAAATCCATGAACACCTTCCAGTGTTTTCTCATTGGTTGACAGTGGGCTGTGCCCTTGACCATTAACTCTCTCCATACGAACGGCGAAAGAGACGACGTTAACAGCGTTTCACCCCAATTACCATCATCAAAATATTGCAAGCGGAAGGCTCTTATACTGAAGAGGTGAATGTTGACAAAGAATACCACAATTCTGACGACGGAAGCTAAAGGCTGGGTCATTCAGACACCCACTGGACATCCGAGGGGTCCGTGTAGAGGAGAAGAGAGGACTGGCCGTACTGAGTGAGTTAAAAGTGATGTAAGTTGTGCTTAGTCTAAATCTCAAAGAGAAATATGAGGGGGTGGGGGGGGTAGCACTGGCTCACCCTTTCTACAACACTTATGAAAACCTAACCAGATCATTTGAAAGGACTCTAAAAGCTATGTGTATGAATTTGTTTCATCAACTAATGCCATATCAATTGATTACATCAACTGATTTTTTAACCCCCCCCCCCACACACACACACAAAAGTACACACTTTCTTCAACACTTGAGAAAGTCAACAATATATATATATATATATATATATATATATATATATATATATATATATATATGAATTGATTTACTACATCAACTGAATTCTTTTACCTAAAAAAATGTTAAGCATTTCAATTTTTCATATACAGACAGCGAACTTGACCATGGTGTTTACCCCTTTTAATTTAATATATTGGATGAAACTTTTATAGGACAGTAGGCATACTTAATATTTAGGGATGACGGTTAGTTACCTAGGAATATTCCACATTTAAAACAATTATATGGCACACATCATTGGTTGTATCATTCTCTGAGGACTGGATTTGGCAATGAAATAAAAATTCCAAATGTTTGTACATATCTATTATTTTTGTAAGGTGTCTTATGTCTATCATTGACTTTTGTACTTCAAAAACAAGACAAAGTGTACTTTTTCTTTTGACGTGAACAATATATATACATGTACATCCAGTGGCTCTGACTCCTAAGTGCTCAAACTGTACATCGTTTTGTATTCTTGTGAGTAGAGAACCAGACCACGCACAGACGTGTCATTGTTCAATATGTGGAGTATGTTCTGATTTGTTATGCTTGTCTTAATTTCCTTGTTTCTGTTTCATTGTTTTTAAAAATTATAAATTCTTCATTGTTGATGGAAAATAAAGTGTTCTATTTATGAATACAATCAAAAGGCTGGGGTTTTCTGTGCTGATTTTTATTTTATTTTTTTATATAATGAATAATTCAACAGCTGGAAAAAGGCTGGAAACAATATTTGTTGTTGCACCGACTTAATTTTTCTTCTTTCCTTCTTTTTCTGCTAAAACCAGTCCCTTCTCTCTGACCATCCATCTGTCACAGTTTTTTCTTAGATTGAATGCAAGTGCCAAAAAAAAAAAAAAAAAAAAAAAAAAAAAAAAAGAGAAAAAAGAAAAGAAAACAAAATCCAACTGGCATTTGATAAAAATACAAAGTCATGTTACAAACTGTCATGACCCGGTATTCAAGCGCTGTCCACTTTAGGAATTGAGATTATATGCAAACCACAAAATACAAAGCAATGATACCAATCTGATGGCCCAGGATTCTGCCACTGATGACTTGGTGTTTGATAGAATACAAATACAAAATTAAGTTATGTTCCCAGCCTTATGGCCCAGGATTCTTACCATATAGGCATCCTTAATCAGCATGATGATGGAATGCCACCCTTTGGCCACAGGTGTTGGGTGCAATCGCTAGAAGCAGGTAGCGAAGATCTGTGTAGGCAAAAGTCAGTCTGCTGTATGTTCCCAGTCCACTAGTTCAAGATGTCGAGGAGTCTGACAACTTGAAGATGGCTTGTCTGTAGTACTGCAGCTCCTTGATGCTCTCCCGTATGTCGTCCAAAGCTCTGAGACATCACAACAAACAACTTTGTGTGTACACAGAAGACTTAACAGTATAATCCATGAAAGGATTATCTGTTTCTGTATTTTACCAAACAATGTGCACATCTATTTCTGTACATTTCATACCGTTTTCAATTTTAAGATGAATGAATTTCTTGCCTTCCACCCCCCATCTGTTGTATCTGCCTGGTGTTTCTGCCCAATACTCCTGTTACACTCAGTATGACAGTGGTCTGCAGAAAGCAACTCCTGGTTGAAGGGTTATGTTCCTTTTTGGGAATTCCATTTTCAGGATTCTCGCTGTGAACGGTCAACCAAAAGATAGGAAATGCTGATGGTCTGAGCTGGAAGACATGCACATCAGACAAGTTTCTGTGTCTGTCGTGTTACTTTCTATCGCTAAATTCTGAGACTTTTTTTTTCTTTTCTTTCCCTTGCAATGAAGGTTATATTGGACCAGAAAACATCTATCACATTCCAGAAAAGATCATCACTATCACAAATATGGAAAAAAATAAAAAAAGCAACAGCAAAAATCACACCATGTAATCAGTTTCCATCAAAAATTAGTGAGACGTTTTTTGCACTATTTTTTTTTTTGTGAGTGTGTGTAACATTTGTGGCTTATAAACCTCTACAGCTTATGTGTGAACAAATCCACAATTAAAAAAAATTTTTTAGGGGATGCGGCTTAAAAAATGATGCTCTCAACAGCAATATATTTGAGTACAGGCATCTGTGTATGTATGTATATATGAAAGTATGAATTATGTATGTATAATAAATATAGCAAAGTGACTGTCCTAGAGCCCTCTTGGCCGAAAGAGAGGGGATGTAACTTGGGCAAGACACTCTCCACAATAATCAAATTCTGGTCCAGATAGACGGGGCAGCAGGTGCCTCCTATGCTGTTCTGTTAGTCATAGTTGGAGTTGACTATCATGCATATAGAGAGAGAGAGAGAGAAAAAGAGAAAGATACACACACACACACACACACATATATATATATATATATAATGTTTGTGTTCAGAACAATGCGTGTGCAAAATCCAACCAAAACAAAGAAACTCACTAATGATAATTAACTTACCGATGAGCCAATTCTTTCTTGGGTTTGGAATTGAATTCAGTTGGATACCACCGTCTGCAATGTAACAAAATCAATACAACTTGTAAAAGGAGGCCAGGAACATCACTAATGTAGCAGCTGATGGAAAGGGGTTATCAGCATTAGCTCGAAGTTGTGTACTTTACAGAAACACTAACAACTGACCACTGCATGCAAACACTCAAGTGGTTTGATTCAATCCTTGTTTAAAATCCCAAATGACCATGAAGGCCACATGAAGGGCTATTAATAAATACTAGTATTATTGAAAAGCCTTCACAACATTAATATTTGAACAAATCCATCCATACCCATATCACACCGGAGCCGTGAAACAATATTCAATAATCAAAACATGTAGTTAAACCCAAAAAACAAAAACAAAAAAAAACAAGAGAGGCAAGGCCTTCAAGACTCACTTGTGACACACTTAAAAAATAAAAATCGTTAAAATGTGTTCTGTATTTGTTATTATAAAGCTTCGCGTTTAAAAAAAAAAAAAAAGAAAAAAAAAAGTCCTAACCAGATTCGAACCCCACGTGTTCGGGTGAGAAGAAACTGTCTTATCCACTACACTATCGTGGCTCCTTAACTGACGTTCTAAAATTTAACATTTGAACATACTTTTTTAAAGGGCGATAAATCAATTGCGGTATTCGCAGTGAGAACGCTGTTTAAATATTATTCTGGTGTATCTTGGGCATTCAAAAAATCTTTAAGGGCAATAAAAAAAATTTTTTTAAAAAATCTTTTTAACCCTTTCGCTGCCAGGAAAATAAGATTTAAGTGAAATCTATTTGCCAGGGTTTTTTCACAAAAAACGGGTATAAATTTTCAAAAAATTCTGTGCTCTTTGTTATTGGAGAAAGACCCATAAAAGTATATATTTTCTGAAAGGGAAATGAATAAAGAATACAAAACACATGATGTTTTCCCATTTTATGCATTTTAAGTGACATGCTGTTGTTTTGAAATCAGTGTTTTGTTTTTTGCCACATTTTCAACTTGTTCATTACAAACATTAGTCTGGTAATTTGCACAAAAATATCATTTTCTGGACAAATGGATATCTGCACACACAAAAGCATACTAGAACAACCACAATATAAAAAAACTGAAAAAGAAATAGATGCATTGTGACTTCTGCAAGTGATAATATGGATGTGAGGCCACGCCCCCTCAGTCTCCACCCCCCTCCTCTTCACCCCTCTCACACCGTCACTTCATCAGACCGCGTTGGCTGAGTGCCAAGAAAATAGCTCATTCGGTGCCCTGCTAAAAATTCGTCTGCTAGAGTTGAACAGCCTGCGTCACTCACTGATAGTTGTATCTTGGCCACTCTCTTGATTGCTCCCTTTATTTTCTATCAAATCGTCCTATAAATGTTCACCACTGTCTTCTCCTTCGAATTTATGCTCCAATTCTTTCTGAGCATTAGCTGAAGAAAGTAATCTTGGTTGATTTAGTTCGCCACGAGCGCATGTCTTGAGCACGGAGTCAGTCCGACATTTTGTTGAGCGAGCGAGGAGAGGAGCCAGGCAAAGACTGCGGCCAGTAACCCAACCAAAACGTTCAAATAAAGGACTGCCTTATGACGCATATTGTTTTTCTAGCTATGAATAGAATCCAGAAAGATTCCCCAAGCTAAAGCTACCAGCATTTTTGTCAACGAACTGAATGCAAAGCAGGGAAAAGTCAGAATATTTCGATGACGAGTTATCTCGTCATGCAGGCAGCGAAGCATACATGCTTGCCATGACGAGTTATCTCGTCATGCAGGCAGCCTAGGGGTTAATGGCTATCGCGGCAATCACACTGCAACATTTAGCCGTTTTCACTAGATCTAGATAGATGTACAAGTTTAGTTACACCCGCCGGGAATGTAGTACGACACAGTCGATTCAATTTCTCTTTTATGTTCATTCTAGTTTTATAGTTTTAAAGTTGATATGAAAATTTAGTATTTTGTTAAACTAATAACATGTAGAGCCAAGTACAAGTACTTCTAAACATCGTAAGAAGTGAAAAGGACTTCATTTGGAGAAAAGTCAAGACTGGAAATTTTTTCGTTTCATCGTGATCAGTTCAAGGGTATTAACTCGCATGGTTTACAATTTTTAACTGTGAATTCCGACTGATTCTGTGGATATTTTTATGGCTGTTTGGGGCATAATCCAGTAAGTGATAAGGCGTTCACAAATCTTTCTCTGAATAAATATTTAACGGTCTCCTTCTCCAACTTTCCATCACATGTTATCGTGCATTGTCCATTGAACATAGGATTGAACGGGCAGGTCAACAACTTGAAACAAAATGGCGTCGTTCGCGTTCGTGAAGAATATGAGCACGTGCTTTGAATGTGTATAAATATGTGTAGGTAATTGATTTTTGCCCATGACCTTCAGGGCTCAGCCAACAGATCTGTAAAGTCCACTCGCCATACTGATTTTAGTATTTTCCGAAAAAGACCACTTGGGTGAATGAACATAGTGAAAGCCCTGTACACTGAGAGTAAAACACACAAGCTTTTTATGTATTGAGTATTATTTCAAAATGTAATATTTAAGATGAGAAAGATCAGTTTAAAGCAAATTAAGTCCCCTAGCATTAATTACAGAGTAATTTCCCTTTTTTTACTATCTGCACCAAAACGTTTGCAAAATAAATAGAACTTCCATGCTTAGCAAAAGAAGTTCCTGTTTGAACAAAAAATGATCATAATGACTGCTCTTGTTGTTGTGTCAGAATATCAGATCAAAGTGCCAAGTTTAGAGAATACAAAAAATATAAATATAACAGTAAATGCAGTTTGCATATAATTAGGCTTCATTTTTGACTCACTTGTGTAAACAAAGTACGTTTTAACCCGGTGTTCGGTTGTCTGTGTGTGTGTGTGTGGTAAACTTTAACATTGACATTTTCTCAGCAAATACTTTGTCAGTTGACACCAAATTAGGCATAAAAATAGGAAAAATTCAGTTCTTTCCAGTAATCTTGTTTAAAACAATATTGCACCTCTGGGATGGACACAAAAAAAAAAAAATGAAGCCTAATTATATGCAAACTGCATTTACTGTTATATTTATATTTTTTGTATTCTCTAAACTTGTGAATGTTGAATCACACTGATGTCGTGAAATGTCAAAATATAACCTTGTGTGCAAGGGGGAAAAAAAAAAAAAAAAAAATCGTCAGAAAACACACACACACACACACAAAAAACCAACAAAAAAACCACCTTCGTTCATCGTTTTCAACAAATCCATTTCGATCTGCTTCTGAAGTCAGCCAACAGTGAAGCAATTCCCCGTGTTTGTGACCTCACAACTTATACAAAATGGTGGTTTCCATGACCACTTTGATGCATCACATTTATTCAAATATTAAGACATCTTGCAAAAGTGCATATTCTTGAAGCTCTATGTGCCATATGCATGAAATAAAGCTGTTGTTTTTTTCTCAAGATACAAATTTATTGGCTTTGAAAAGTACTGGAAAAGCCATCATTAACTAGAATTTACTTATGTAATTGTAAACTAAAAAGAACCCACATTGCGTCCCCTCAAAAGGCATGACGGAAACGCTGTGCTACTGACCTGCACAGTTCCTTCACGGTGGAGACATCCACGATGCGGTAATGCAGGTGGCTGGTCAGCGAGGGCATGTAGCGCTGAAGAAACATCTTGTCCATGTGCACCGAGTTACCAGCCAGAGGCGCGCAGCCAGCGTCTGTGTGTTGGCGAACAAAGGCCAGGACCTTTTCCTCCGCTTCTGATGTGCTGATCTGGCTCTCCAGTACTGATTTGGTAAGACCTGACTGGGACAGGCATTTTTATTTTCCTATTTATATGTGTGTGTGTGTGTGTGTGTGTGTGCGCGCGGCGTGTGTGTAAGCATTGAGTGTTGTGTTACATAGTTCCAAACATAAACAAACCTCCACAGCAGCAGCATCCTTATTTGTCGCCAAATATAGAAATACTGCCCAAAATTCTGTGGATTTGTTATATCAAGCCCTGCTCTCATGACGACCTCACAGCAGTCTCAAACTTCCAATCCTTTTAAACATTTGAGGAAATTATGATGATGTGGACAGTGATGATGAAAATCTGACAATGATTCATAAGATAATCTTGAGGAAGAAGGAACAGGATTATTGCTCCTTTTTCTGTTTGTGTCAATGTCAAGTGCTTTTGAGTTTTGTTTGCGGAAATACCCCAAAAAATATTATAAACATGTAATAAATGTAATAAGTACTCAACAAATCACACAGTGAGTCCTTTTGCTTCATTTCCATGTGAAACATTTTTCTTTTATTAGCAAACGTCTGTGTAATACCATGCACAAATACTTCCAAACAAATGCTATAGTAATTTTAGAGTACAAAGTACTGACATAGCTTCTTTCTTTTTGCTGCCTTGACATGGAACACAGCTGACCTCAGTGCTGGTAGTCAAGGGGTTAACAGGAAATGTATCTGCTCTCCAAACATTTGTTTGTGAATTTACCTTTCCATGATGCTCCTGACACCAGTCGTTCATGCTGTCCATCAGTTCTTTGGACTGGTTGATCACGATGTTTGGACCCTGTCACCAGCACAAGGAACAAATGTGCTGTACAATTTAGCATTAGAAACCAACAACACAAATAATGTGACATACAAAACAATTATAAACACACAAAACCAGTTATGAGATGAATGGCATGTCACTGATGGATTCATATTATCATTAATTTCAACACTGTTTTCTGCACCCCCAAAACAATTCTAGCAGTTGCAGTAATTTCAGACACTGAAAAAAAAAAAAAAAAAAAAAAAAAAAGGGGGGGGGGGGGGGGAACATTTAAGTTTCCAGACTGCAGTCTGTCGCACACACACACACACAAATCATCCACAGTACAAATCAAAGACTAAAGAAAAAGCGTGAAAATAATGTAATGTGAAAGGAAACGGTTTGATCTGGAGTTCAAAATATATTCGAGGTACAGGACAAAATTGAAAATCTATATAACTTCAACAGGTGCTCAGGTTCTCTCTGAGTCCTAGGCCACGACTAATATATTGATCTATTGATCATACTCCATAATCATAGCCTAATCGTGCAATGGTCATTTTGTTGTTTGGGCACTTATCAGGCTTGTAATCCCTGGTATTACTGTGCTAGAGGCAATTGAACACTATCATGCACTTCACATATTGCAGCAACATGTTTTCCTTCTATTCCAAGGCAGCATTGCAGATTTTAGTCAACTGTCTTTAGAAAAAGGTCAGATTGCATGTCCTACTTAAATCACACACACACAAAAAGAAACAAACAAGAAAAGGCAAAACAAAAAATGACTCCCCAAAAGAGACAAGATATTCTGTGAACAAAATTATTTTCAAAAGTAACCCTCCCATCCCCCTTCCAAAATGATTGAACATAACTTATAGAATATGAAATATATATATATATATATATATATTTTAAAGGAAAAAGACAAAAGAGAATCAATCATCACCTCAGCAATGACCTTCAGGTTCCCCGACGTGACAATGCAGGCGATCTCGATAATTCTGTCCTTCTCCACATCCAGACCGGTCATCTAGAACAACATCCATCTCAATTTCACATCTGCAACTGTGTAAGTGTTCCAAACTTCTATGCATGACCTGAGTGTTTATTTCATAAAGTGTAGGTGTAGAGGTGTGTGTGCATGTCACTGTGTGAGTGTGCGCACTGGTTTTTTCTCCCTGTATAGAGACAAATATATTATCTTGATCTTTTCCCTGGACTCTGACATAGTAAGTCACTAGTTCAAAAGGTTAAATGACTATTTCAAAGAAAATGCTTACTTTTCAAAATTGCATAGATTTCGTTGTTTATGTGCTACTTACAGAAGTGTTCATAATTCATTTTCATTAACTCATCACATCCAACTTGGAGGTCTTCATCTTCCATATTCACATCATTGTAAGTCCTGTATAATTTTACTGAAACTGACAGTGTATCAACTGTATACTGTTGTATATAACTACTGAGATACATATATCACAGAAATTTTGAAAGGAAAATCTTAAAACTGTGATATTCAAATAATACATTATACAATGCCTTTTTTGGTCTTTAGAAATACCACAGTTTGTATAAGCAACATGTGTTTCCTTCTGCATGAGCACACACACATTTGTTGACAGAGGGAAGTGGGAGGCAGGCATGACAAATGGCTTAACAGTCAATGCAAGACAGATAAATCAACTGAGCCAATCATTTTAACCCTGTCACCACATTAGTCAACAGAGGCTGACCATTTGTGTTCAGTCCAACTGGCACTAGCTGCTAATATGGAAGGTAGGTGGCAGAATGGTTAAGATACTTATCTACCAATACAGTGTTCGTGTAGGTCTGGGTTTGATTCCAGCTCTCACCCTTTCAAGTTTGACTAGAAAATCAAACGAAGTATCTAGTCATGAGATGATACTGAGGTCCCTTGTGCAATGTGCACTTGGCACACTGAAAAAGAACCCCTGACAAAATTCTGAATAACCCCACTCTGATATATGCATTCACTTAAGGTCTGAATTGCACATTGGGTTACGTTGCTGTCAGGGATCTGCTTAGCAGATGTGGTGTAGCATATATGGATTTGTCTGAACACAGTGACTCCTGAAAAAAATTGAAATTCTGAAATATTGCACAAGTAGACAGCGAAGGCAACACGGCTGAATGTGACAAAATCACTCAAGTCATACTGACATAGGCTAACAGAATACTGTTTCATTCTTCTGAGCGAGAGCTAACACTGTGGATTTTCTTTTTCTGGTCTGAAATCATTTTCAAAATTACATTATTTCTATAGTTTTACATGTAAAACTAGTAAAGTGTTATAAATTTCCTACTTTCAAATCATCTCTACATCAGTTTAAGAATATAGTCTGAAAAATCTCACATTTGTAAGGGCTAGTCTTAGAATTAGAATAGGTACAAATTTCAATATAGCGAATCTTGCCCCCTTTCAGTTCTCATTGAAATAACCTTTGCATGCTGAGACCAATACTTTTCAAAGACTCCAAATTTAATACATTCTTCTTAGAAGCAACTACCTTAATTAAGAAAATAAATTTTTTTAATAAGGATGTGTTCCACAAGTTTACTTCAGCTAATGCCGCAAACCCAAGTAATAGTAGTATTTAGAATAGATAAGTTACTGACTTAGTGATGTTTGTCATCAACATCAACATGAGCTTTTTGAGAGCATGGAGAGTGGCCAGCAGACAGACATCCTTGTGATGGACTTCGCTAAGGCCTTTGATTAGGTAAACCATAGCCTCCTATCACACAAGCTCCACCACTATGGGATTCAAAGAGAAATCAATAGGTGGATCACCAACTTCCTAAGTGGCAGAGCGCAAGCCGTAGTTGTAAATGGAGAGTGCTCAGACATTGTGTGACATCAGGAGTCCCTCAAGGGTTAGTTTTAGGCCCATGCCGGTTTCTGGTTTACATAAATGACCTGAATGTCCAGCACACATCTGTTTGCAGATGACACTGCCGTGTACAACACGACCACTTCCCAACAGGGTCATCTGCATTTACAAGAATATCCCATCCAGCTTGCTGAGTGGGAGAAGAGATGGGACATGACCTTTCATCCTGGGAAGTACCCCACACTTCCAGTGACCCATAACAGAAGAGCTCTAACCAACGACTATGCACTGCACGGGCATACTCTGGAAACTGTCACCAGCGTCAAGCACTTAGGAGTTACTATCACCAAAGACCTGAACTTGAGCTTCCACAGTAACACCTTGTGCAAAAAAGTCAACAAGACCCTGGGCTTCCTGAAAAGAAATCTGAAGATAGGCTCCAGAAGCATCAAAGAGATGGCTTACAAGTACTATGTACTTCCCATCCTAGAGTAATGCATGTTCAGTCTGGGATCCTCATACTCAACTGAACATTGACAGACTTGAGGCCATCCAGCGGAGAGCAGCCTGCTTCGTAATAAGCGCTACAGACACACCTCAAGCCCCTGGCCTACCCTTCAGGACAGGAGATGGACAGCACGCCTTGCCATCTTTTACAAAATCCACCACAATTTGGTCCACACTGACCACTCGAGAACAAGTTAGTTCCTGCTCCACCACGACAGTGACATGGTCATACTCATAGCCAGCAATTCAAGCTCCTACAGTGCCAAACCCAGTACCTTCAGTGTTTGTTCCTTCCAAGGATCATTCGGAACAGTTTACCTGATGATGTAGTGGAGGCCAAGACCATCGACACTTTCATGTCAAGGGCCTCCAAATTTCAACTTCAACTGGACAGCATTTTTTCTTTGCCGGGACCCGGGCTCCCCTGGCTGAAAACCGGGGGTGCTTAACAGTCATGGTTCTGTTTTTTTTTTTTTTTTAATTTTTTTTTTAAGATAGATCAGACTCCCCCTCTACAAGTAATAGCCGAGACGGGCGCAACAGCTGAGTGGTTTAAGCGTTGGACTTTCAATCTGAGGGTCCAGGGTTTGAATCACGGTAACGGCACCTGGTGGATAAAGGGTGGAGATTTTTCCACCCAGGTCAACATATGTGCAGACCTGCTAGTGCCTGAACCTCCTTCATGTGTATACGCACACAGAAGATCAAATACACGTTAAAGATCCTGTAACCCCTGTCAGTGTTTGGTGGGTTATGGAGACACGAAAACACCAAGCATGCATTAAAAAAATGTTAGTAATGGTCAAAGTTATGACCGCTGAACATTAATGGAAGAAGAATGAAATTGATGATTGTGGTCGTTAATGAGGAAGAAGAACACTGAACTGGAAACATTTTACTGGTCATCAACCCAGCAATTCAACATGAATCTTGTTGACACAAGTACTAAAACTGAATGGGAAGAACTCAAGAAAAGCATGGATATCGATATTAAAATAATAATAATAATGTGAAAAAAAGACAAAAAAACAACAAAAGACAAGCCATACATGATACAATAGCTTTCAAAGGGGTGTATAGATACATTTATATTAGTAGTAGTAGTAGTCGTGGTGTATGGACTGGCATTTGACTGCCTAGGCCTTTTTTCTTTTTTTTATGTCCCCTTCAATATCAGTCTCCTTTTATTTGTGGAATACATATATGTTTTCTTTCACATGTTCTGTATATCACTCATCAAGGTCAATAAATTTTTCTTTTAAATTGATATTTATGTCAAGGAGGTTTTTGAAAACATTAGTATTTTGTGCAAGTTTAGTTTTGATTGGTAGTGCATTCCATATTTGTGCAATTCTATTAGCTAATGAATTTTTCCTTAGGTTAGTATTACAGTGCTCTTTACAAATTTTCATCATTGAATTTCTTGTACTCTCATAATCTGACATTCTAAAAATATTATTCACATTGACTTCATTATAGCAATTTAACATTTTGTATGTTTCTATTAAATCCCCTCTTAGCCTTCTTCCCTTTAATGAATGCAGATTTAAGTATATAATTCTCTGTTGATAGCTCATAGATTTGCATTCTTTTAATATTTTAATTGTTCTTTGTACCCTTTCTATAGCTATAGATTGTCTCTTGAGGTATGGGTGCCACACAATATTACCATATTCCACTTGTGATCTAACCAACTATAATGTTTTATACAGTTAAATATATCTTTATCTAAATAGGTAAATATTCTCTTATAGCTTAATCATTCCTATAATCTGGTTGGCTTTATTTATTATATTCTGTATATATATGTATGTCAAAAGATAGTTTATCATAAAAAATTATGCAAAGGTCTTTCTCACTTTGACAATGTCAATGTCCTGTGTGGTGTTTTCTAATATCATAATATGGTATTTGTTTCCTGGATTTTTTCTTCCCATGTGCATTACTTTACACTTTGATAGTTAAAATATAGATTCCATCTATCAGTCCAGTCTTGTAACTTATATAAGTCCTTTTGTTCTGTAGTATTATTTTGTGCATTGCCGTAAAGCTTAGTATATACTACTGTCAATGCGGAATGTTTTTCGTTTGGAGCGAAAACAAAATATTCAACATTTAGGTTTGTGAATATTCTCTTCAGTTACAAAAAGAAATATAACTGACAATGGAGTGGTGCTCGTCGTGACGAAAATGAAACTAGCTGATACCGTGTTTTCGGACAAGCCGTTCGCTGCTGCACACCGGGCCCACCTGTGCAATGCTCGTCCCTCAGTGCACAATGCTGGCTGGCCGCACGAGAAGTGTTGCAACTGTGGGCCAAGCACATCGCTTCAAATATGCACGAAAACTTCCGTTAACATAGGTCTCTGAATTTAGGTTACGAAAACTGGACACTATGCTATTGTATACGGATCAGTCCGCAACATTTGACACTCCCTCAAACTGAAACTGGTCAAGATGTCGACTCTTTCCTAAAGTGCGAACACATCCGCGATCCTACTTTCATGAGCTGTGTTCCAGGAACAATGAAACGCACCTCCAAATCGACCCACACAAGTCGCTCTTCCTTCTGGTCGCCGTTGTTCGGCGAGGTATCGTCTGTCTTGGCTTTTTTTGCGCTACTCATCCTTTTAAAACCGCGGTGTTGTAGGAGACTGTGAAACTGGAAGGTGTGAGCACAAAGAGAACGCGCGAAATCTCTAGTCGTCTGCAACAGGAAAAGTGCTGCCATGCTACCAAGGGAGTTAACTGCTTCTGAAATATATCTTTGTACCGAAATCTGAAAAACGAATGTTTCAATGAGAGAAACATTGATAAGCTTAACAGAGAGACGGACAGACAGAGAGAGAGAGAGAGAGAGAGAGAGAGAGAGAGAGAGAGAGATGTGAAAAAAATGCAAGAATTAAAATGAAAAAACTACTGTACTCACCATTTGCAAAATAATGATATCCAAACACACACACACACACACACACACAGTGGCACATTTAAACCTTTCTGGGTCTTCAACAGGGTGATAAGGAACTAAATAAAATTCTGCCTATAATGTCAAGAGAACTGTATAAGCAATTCTTCTTTTTGTTGTTGTTGTTGTTTCAAACCCTGTCACTGATTTGGAATGTGGGGACAAAAGTGGCAGATGTGATTAATGTATGGGAGGGTTGTGCAGCATCAACATGAGAGTAACACAATTTTCTTCCTTACCTGATGTCACTGAAGAGAGAGAGG
Organism: Babylonia areolata; assembly: GCF_041734735.1. Taxonomy (NCBI): domain Eukaryota; kingdom Metazoa; phylum Mollusca; class Gastropoda; order Neogastropoda; family Buccinidae; genus Babylonia; species Babylonia areolata. The sequence goes on from NC_134897.1 coordinate 34,730,881, forward strand.
GAGAGAGACAGACAGACAGAGACAGAGAGACAGAAAATGTGTGTGTGTGTGTGTGTGTGTGTGTGCACGCGCGCACCATCAATATCTGGGTATGGGTAAAGTTTTTGGCATTATCCTTACATTCTTTATGATACTTTTTTTTTTAGCTATCCCATCTTCCACATAATTTCAGTGGCATTACTCTCCATCTGCTTAAAACAACAACAACAATACACTCAAAGAATTGTACACGAGTTTGCTGAGTTGCGGAGTCAGTTATGAGACCACACACCAGTGGAGACTGTAGACTGCTGTTGAGATATTTTAGTTGTGTTCAGCGGCACTTATTCTGATTCAGCATACACAGGACACTACCTATACTAAGCTCCCTACTGAAGGCAATCATCACCCAGTTGCGGCTGGAACTAGACTGGGCATGCACACACCCAAACACACAAATGTCATGCACTTACGCAGTTACATGCACTCTCTCTCTCTCTCTCGTATCTGTCATACACGCACACACTATATGATGCAGTTAGAGAAACAGATGAAGTGTCTTCACCCTTTGTCTGCCTGTCCGTCTGTCAGTGTCTCTCTTTCTCCCCTCTCTCTTACACCCGCTTACATTCACCCGCCCCCACACATGTACAGACACATTAAATATAATCAAAAACACAGCATTTTATTTCACAGATCTCTGGAACTCATATCTATCAGTCTGAGAAAAAAAACAAAAAAAACAAATCGTTTCAGTGGTGTACTTGCAGAGGGGGACGAATCTGAGAAAGACCAGCTGATATGTGCAGAGCCAAAATAAATGGAAGGTAAAATGTATGTACAAGATACATAAAACAAAAGTATGTTAATAAAAAAAATAAAATAAAATGATAGCTGGCTATCTGGACAGATATTGACCATCAGGTGATCAGATCAATAATAACAATAAATAATCAAATGATAATGATAATGTTGACTCTGAAGATGATTCAAAACAAACACGCAAAAATAAACAATTCAATCATAAATATACTATTTCTACTACTACTGCTAATGACAACAACAACAAGAACAATAATAATAAGAAGAAGAAGATAAAGAAATAATATAATATATATATATATATATGTATGCATGCATTTCTATACATATTTCAGAAATACATTTAAATGAATCAATCACAACACAACACTCCTCTCTCTATTTCACACACACACAAACACATACATACAGTCCACTCCTCCCATACATTCAGTAACACATGCACGCACACACATGTATACACATATGTACATAATTATGCACACACACACACACACACTCCTCTCCCTCTCTCTCAGGTGTACTCACTCATGAATGTAACCTATACACAAATGTGCATACATGCCTCATTCATGTATTCTCAAGCTCACCCCGTTGCACACAGTCGAGACATACAGTATACACAGAGAGCACACGCAGAGATATTCTGAACATTTTCAACGATTTGAAAAACTCCCAAGATAGTATTGTTGTCTCTGTTCAAGAAGAAGATGCAATGCAACAAAACGAACGAAGGAAAGAAGGAAGGTAGGAATGAATAAAGGATGGAGGGTAACTTTATATATATATATAATTATATACTTTTTTTTTCCATTTAGAAAGGGAAAAACGAAACAAATGAAAGACAAAGAAAGAATTACGGAACAAAATACATTCTAAAAACAAACAGAAGATAAAACAGATGTAAAAATAATTATCTCTTGATAATTACATAAAGCTGAATGATATCATTAACAACCCATGACCCTTCATCATTTATTTACAAAACATGTTTGAAACAAACAAGGAAAATCAATTCACTGCGATGTCTTTTCATTGCACTCCTTGTAATCAGCGATCTCACACACTTCCCAACCCTCTCAAGGAATGAGTCAAAGTGAAAACTGAACAGAAAGACCTCCCCCCCCACTCCTGATTCCATCTCCCCCCCCCCTTCACCCCCCACCTCTCCTGAAACACATGTATCATGATTTGGTATTCTATGTTTTGCTTTTGTTTTTAGTTTTAAAAATTCTTCACAAAACAAAAAACCAAATGTTTCTTAGCTCTGTGAAGACAGCTAGATGGAGAAATTAAGAACACACTGCACAAAAGAGTCTTGTTCTCCTGACTGTGTCTGGCTGGGTAAAAAGTCAAAATAACCATCAACACAATAACAACAAAACCAAATAACCATCAATACAGAAACAATGAAACCAAATAATCTCTTTCATGTTATATGCTGTATATAATCTACAGCATATAATTACAAGCATGTTTGCCGTAATACACATCATTAAGCATTTAAACACATTATGACTTCAGGTTAGTCTAGGAAAGATAGACACTGACTAAAAACTATTCCCATTACACTGTATTGTATTGCATTGCACTTTGCTTTTTTTTCTTTTTTTTCCAAAACAGATTTCTCTGTGTGAAATTCATGCTGCTACCCCGGATGAGAGCTCATTACCACAGTACAGCAAAACATATACAGTTTCTTTTTCTTTCTTTTTTTCTGTCCTCAAGTGTATTTGTTTTACTACTCAAATGGATTTTTAACAGAATTTTTGCTGGAGATGCAACATTTGCTGCCAAAGGTTCTTTTACATGCAATAAGTACGTGCTACACATGGGACCCCGGTTTGTCATCTTATTTTAATGACTGGCAACCAGACCACAACTCAACGTCTTATCGATTCTTGGAGTAAAAATCCTGATCTGTATACGAGACTTGAAACCGTGGACACTTGCTTCCTACTTGGGCAATTACCCCTGACTCTTGGCCACATATATAAAAAATATTATTAGCAGTTTCCTCCTTGACCAGTTCAGTGCCAGAGACTTTTGTAAAAAAAAAAAAAAAAAAAAAAAAAAAGAGGAAAAGTCTCCTCTTTCCAGGGAATTTTGAGGCATTAGGGTTGATTAAAAAAAAAAAAAAAAAAAAAAAAAAATCAAACACAAATACTATAGGAGATAGAGAATGAAAGTAAACATTTTTGTGAGGGAAAATTAATGTGGATTCTGAATCTGGGCATTTTTCCTAATTATTTTGAATCTAGATAACTACTCAACATTTCAAAGTAAAGATAATAATTTGCATGCATGAAAAAGGTCTAATTCAACCTGCACAGAATGACACTCAAAAAGAAAACAAACAAAATACAGCTGGAAGTAGCATGCTTATTGTCTGATATGTACAAAGTGTGTTCAAAAAGTATCATTCCTTAATTTTGTGTGTGTAAACAAATGAAGCTAGGGAGGCATGGTTTGGTGCACGTATGCAGGCGACCCTAACGCGCATATGTGAATTTTTTTCCCACCTGCAGAAGCTGTCAGCCGACAGCAGACCGCCAATGAGTGAGGAAGTGTAAGTGAGCGCCATCGGATTTTCGTTTTTGACAAAATGACAGAAAAACTTGAACAACGCTACTGCATCAAATTTTGTGTCAAGGTTGGCGATTCCTAAGTGGAAATGATCCGCAACATTCAACAGGCCGACAGCAGACCGCTAATGAGTGAGGAAGTGTAAGTGAGCGCCATCGGATTTTCGTTTTTGACAAAATGACAGAAAAACTTGAACAACGCTACTGCATCAAATTTTGTGTCAAGGTTGGCGATTCCTAAGTGGAAATGATCCGCAACATTCAACAGGCCGACAGCAGACCGCTAATGAGTGAGGAAGTGTAAGTGAGCGCCATAGGATTTTCGTTTCTGACAAAATGACAGAAAAACTTGAACAACGCTACTGCATCAAATTTTGTGTCAAGGTTGGCGATTCCTAAGTGGAAATGATCCGCAACATTCAACAGGCCGACAGCAGACCGCTAATGAGTGAGGAAGTGTAAGTGAGCGCCATCGGATTTTCGTTTCTGACAAAATGACAGAAAAACTTGAACAACGCTACTGCATCAAATTTTGTGTCAAGGTTGGCAATTCCCAAGTGGAAATGATCCGCAACATTCAACAGGCCTTCATGGACAAAGTAATGGGCACCACACAGATAAAGGAGTGGTACAACCACTTAAAAGATGGCCGCACATCAGTGGAGAGTGAAGCACATTCTGGTAGGCCCTCAATATCCTGAAATGAGATCGTCATTGACCAATCAAGGACCTTGGTGATGCACACCTGTGCTTCATCAGGCTTCCTACTCTCCCGACATGGCTGTGTGTGACTTCTGGCTGTTCCCACAGCTGAAAATGCTTCTGAAAGGGACCCGATTTCAGTCCAGAGAAGACATCACGCAGAATGTGACGGACCAGCTGGATGCCATCCCAAAAGAGGTGCTGCTTCTGACAGTGGCAGAACCATTGGGAGAAGTGTGTGGCAGCCCAAGGGGACTACTTTGAAGGAGATTAGTGTAAGTTTGTTGTATCTGGATATGAGTAGTTTTTTATGAACAAAGGTCGGATACTTTTTGAACACACCTCGTATACCTGTAAAAGAAAATGAAACGGCTTTTAAGTTTATGGTAACAATGGCAACACATGCAGTCATGTAAGTGAATAACTGTCCCAGCAACAACGTATGTGGGTTCGGTCAAGATAAAAAGTCAATCATGCTCTCAGAGAGTGAGCCATCAAGGTTTTCTCACACCAAAGAGCATCCCCCTTTAGAGGAGAGAGCGCTTTTGTTGGTATTTCCCAACTCCTGGTTGTAACTGGTCTGAAAAAGTTTCTGCTGTGCATCTGGTTTGTCTCCTCAATAAATATACTGGTCAACTGATCAGTGACAAAAAAGGATGAAAAAGTAAAAAAACATGGGATTCCCGTCTATCGTTTATCAACTGGGTTTCGAGAAAATTGTGGATGATTGGCTGCTGCCATTCCCGGCAGTTGATCACTGTGAAAATACAATTCATTGACAGCTGGACCATGCCCACTTTACTCCGCTCTCTGTCTGGCCTTCAACCAAATGTCTTAAACCAGTCCTCGATCTCTCTTTTCACACCTATCAAATTATGTGGAAGTACAGCACCTTCACTTTCAGTCAACTTGCTCAGAAATGATGTCTGGTTGGATAAATAGACTGAAGAAAGATTGGGATGTTGTTGTTAGTTTCACCACTGCTGTTGTCATCACCTTCGAGTTGGAACCAATCATAAGGCAAGACAGATCCATCTTTCATTGTGACACTCATATAATTATAATCATCAGCACAGTTGGCAGAGGTGTGTAAATCTGTTGACTGAGACCACTGTCTTCACTTGACATAGTGTCTGGCACCTTTTGGCATGTGAGAAAAAAAGGGGTCTTGCACCTGATGAATGCTCACTTAAATAGTATGTTCCTAATCCAGACACACTGGACTAACCATTCAGTCTGTTTATGTGTATTGTACCAAACTCAGACGAAGGAAAAATTGAAAAACATCCAGGACGTCAGTGGACGTCTTATAGCCACAATGGCAACACTTTTTGCAGGACATGAGCTGACATCTTATAAGCACTCAACTGGTTAAAAACAACCAAACTTAAACATACATGTAGCGGTGTGTACAGTTAGGTAAAGCACTGTAAACAACCCCTACTCCCCTATCATCAAAAGTTTGTACTGCTCATAGTAAATCATTATACTTTCAGTAAAAAAAAAAAGGCAAGTCATGCATGATAAATTTGGTTCCACTACAAAATTGGATACACACAGACTCCCTTTGTTTACACATTAGTCAACAAAAACAAAAAAACAAAACAATGTATGTTTATCAAGACTTTAATAATCACATACAAACTCTTCCTCTCTCTGTCTCTCTCTCTCTCACAATGACAGATTTTTTTTCTTTAATTTCTGATTTATCAATTAACTCATATTTCTGCTTATTGAATAACTGCACTGTAATGATTTCCAACCAGAATATGAAGTGATGAGGTACTGTCTTCCCATCCGAACAACAGTCTTCTCTCTCTATTATCATTATTGCTTATAGTCCAGCCGACCACACAGGGCCATATCAGGACTGTCCAAGTACAGAAATGTCCAACCACGTTAGACACAAACCTGTCACATAAAACAAAGAATCATTCAGATAACCCTACAGAACACAGTTCATGAGACATTTAGCTTATTAGGGCAAATAAGATTAGGTGGTGCTGAGGACTTCAGCCCTTCTGCATAATTTTCAGCCCTTCTGACAAATTCATCATCCCAAGATTTTTAAAAAATTGTAAAAAAGGAAAAAAAAACAATACTTCAAAGCCAAACATAAATTACATAAAGGAGGCCATACAGGCAAATACCACTGGAGAATGGACAGCTAGCGCCTATCCCAGTGTTCATCTTCTTCTTTGTTCATTGGCTGCAACTCCCATGTTCATTCATATGTACATGAGTGGGGTTTTATGTGTATGACCATTGTTACCCCACCATATACTGATATAGGCAGCCATACTCTATTTTCAGAGGTATACATGCTGGGTATGTTCCAGTTTCCATAACCCACCGAACACTGACATGGATAACGGGATCTTTAACGTGCGTATTTGATCTTCTGCTTGCATATACACATGAAGGTGGTTCAGGCACAAGCAGGTCTGCACATGTTGACCTGGGAGATCAGGAAAATCTCCACCCTTTACCCATCAGGCGCCGTTACTGAGATTTGAACCCGAGACCCTCAGATTGAAAGTCCAACGCTTTAACCACTCAGCTATTGCATCTGTTGCCAGTGTTTATAATCTCACAACCTAACTGCCAGAGCAAAACAGCACAGATAATACATCATAGTCTGTGGAAAAAGAGAAAAAAAGTGTCACGACTTGCTTGAAAAATAAAGAAGAATAACTGGAGAGGCAGAAAAAGGAGACAACAGTGATGGAAGAAAAAAGACAGAAATAAAGAGAGCAACAGAAAAGAGGAAATTTCTAGCTTTCTTGTGCAGAATTTCCAGAAGGCAGGGATGCTATTTTTACTGAAATATCCCCGGCATCCCAAGGGCGCTCTCTCTCTCTCTGTCTCTCTTTTATATATATATATATATATTTTTTTTTTAACCTAGTCATGAACAGTAAACAAAATTTAAAAAATAAAAAAAATTCCAGTAGGTATTCTTCTGTTGTTGTGTGGTAGTATGTTAAAAAACAAACAAACACATTTTGCTCCTATATAATATCATTAACCTATACCTTTGATGTCATCTGGGAAGAACCGTTGAACTAAAGTAAATATGTATAATTCAAAGTATCAAATACAATATGATTTTTTTAGGGGTACCTACGTTTTTAACCTTGTCCTTCCCAGACTAGGTATATATACAGTCTGTTAAATGCACATGTGTAAACAGGAAAAACAAACAAAAAACAGTCAATAAAACTCATAACACACCCACATGAATTACACCCTGGTAAAATGAAATGAAATGAAATTATGGTGCTTAGAGCCTCGCCGACCACTAAGGCCATCTCAAGGCTATCGCCGCGTTAATAACTACTACAAGGATAAAAAAAAACCCCAAACAATTAAAACGAGTCACCACTTCAAACTTTCCACTTCAAAGTTAAAAAAAAAAACTTCCATAGTTTAAAACCTTCAAATCTGGTTAAAAATGTTCACTTCTTTTAAGAAGTCCATCAGCGCCCACGGAGGGACATCACGAAACAAAGTCTTCAAAGAAACCGCCGTGTAATGTCTGTGTCTAACGTCATGCAGATCCCAACAGTCAAGGAGCACGTGTTTCACGGTGAGAGGCTCATCACAGGGAATACATCGAGGGGCCTCTTCCCCCTTCAACAAGTAAGAATGAGTAAAATGAAACAAAACAAAATAAAAACCAAAACAAAATAAACTGGAAAAAAAAGGTATTGATTTTACCAAAACAAAACACTGAGATTTTTCTTTTAAAAAGAGAGAAGAAATGGTTGAGTTTACTATGTCAAATGACATTATTTACAACTTTGATGTATCATGATAATTATGTCTGTCCAGAACCACACAAAGTATATTATGTCTCCATATGAAATATATTTTAAATTGTTTCTCTATCAAAAGAGACTACGCCATACATTATTGCACATGGACATTGGTCATGATCTTACCCCAACACAAAACTTCATCAGTAAATTTCAACTGGAATTAGCACAGAACATATCAAATTAGTGGCACTGGTTATTAGGAATATAATATGAATTGTAGACCTCATACCAAACCAACTGGTAATCAACTTCAGACATTATAATGTCCATATACGTACTGTATGATCAGCTTCAGGATTAACATAATTAAATGCCAAGACAATGTTTTAATTATACAATTAGTTGATGAACAAAAAGTTTAAATATGCACATAATCACTGAGGACCATAGACATGAAACTCTGAATCATTTTTGCCTCAGTAATTAACACAGTATTGTTATTATGACCATGAATATACATGTATCCAAAAGTATCCAGGCAATATCATACAGATATCACTAATATAGACAATGACATGTACTCAAAATGCAATCACAAAGCCATTCCTCTATCTCCCTCGAGATATTTACACACCCACACACACATTTATCCAAAAACAATCTCATGAGGTCTGAAGCCATAATTAAAGGTCAACAATGACTTGCATGCCACTTAGAATAAAATATTTTAAAATGACAAAATGTGTATTTAATTTTTCTAAGGCAATCCACATTTCGTTTCACTGTTTAGTGATATTAGGTGGAAAAAAGTTGTGCATGTGTGTGTGTATTCACATAGGAGGTGTTGAAGGGGTATGGGGAGGTTGGGGTGGGGGTAGAATAGGGGTTGGGGAGGGGGGCAGCAGGAAGAGGTGGCGGGTTGACTGAGACAGAGAAAGTGATGAAAAAGTGAAAGAGTGGCATAAAAGGTAAAGCAATGAAGGAGTGAGACTAAGAGTAAATTAGAACATCTTAATCTAAAACATCCCTATGACAGTACAAAGTGTTCTCCATATAACAAAAACATGAACAATCAAAGGCAGATACCAACTGGACATTGATTCAAACATTCAGAAATTCATTGAAATAAGCGTTAATGATAATGTGTGCGTTAGCATGATGTTCATTGTAAACACCTTGGGTTTCTAACAGTATGCCTGAGAAACATCTAATAATCTGACAGATCAATCTTCTCAAAAGACAGATAGATTAAATGAGAAAGATAAGTGGATGAATAAGACTATAAATATATTTTAAAAAAAAGAAAAAAGTTATGTTTTCTAAAAAAAAAACTCGCTGCAAACACATGCACACACACACACCTGAGTCCAAACAATGCAGCTCAGGAAGATTAAGGAAAATATCATCTTTTGGCACAGAATGAGATCTCAAAAAACTGAAAGACACTCAGGCCAAAATTAACTTGTTTCAACAACATTTACTGTATGGAACACATAACAGCTGTGAAAACCGAGTTATGAGAAATCAGGCAAACAAATTGTGTGTTTGTGTGTGTGTGTGTGTGTGTGTGTGTGTGTGTTAGGTGTAAAACCTGCTTGTGTATGCATGGATAAGCATATGGATAATGTTACATGTCTGTCTGAGTGTGTATGTGTGTGTGCCCGAAATCTGATTGAATGACACAGAAAACGAATGATGAGCACCCAGTGACAGCTATCGGTCGGCTCTACCCAGGTAGGCAGCCTGTTGTGCAAATGACCCCATGTTTGTAAAGTGCTTAGAGGTTGTTCTCCAACCGCGGACAGGCGCTATGTAAGTATTCATATCAATCAATCAATATGTGAGCATGCATTTGCATGAAAGATTCTGTGTGGGGAGTAGGGGGGGGTAGGGGTGTGTGTGCATATCTGCATGTTTGAGGGTGTGCATGCACAAATACCTGGAAGGTTCTCTGCGTGTATGCGTGCATGTGCATGTGTGTTTATGGCCACTGCGTTAAGCTTCACGCTTGTGGATAAATAATCCACAAAACGCAAAAGACCTATGTGAATTTGATGCTGAACATACAGACTGATGCGCTCCTGAAAGAACAAAACAAGTAAAAAGACTGAGGAGTGTGGTCAGGGAAAAAACACAGACCCCTTCGGCATAAGTAAACTTGTGCATATATTCAAAAAGCTGACGAAACACACATAATTCATATGCACACACACACACACACAAGAATCAAGAAACAATATCTAAAATATCAAATGTTTCTTGCCCTGAAGGTGTTACCACACATACATACTAGTTTGCATTCGTCATGTTAAAACTAAATGGACTGACTCTGGTTAAAAACACACACCAAACAACAAACATACGCGCGCGCGCGCACACACACACACACACAGAACAACAACATATTTTCAGCACTTTCCTTGAAAACAACAACAACCGAACAAAACAAACAACCAAACAAAAGAAAAAAAATCACAGAAGGAATCATCAACAATGACCCTGAAACAAGTGTTCACAACTCAGTTAATGGAAGAATACATTATGTGCACAAAACAACACACACTATTGCACATGCAACAGCTGAGGTGGGTTCAGTACAAAAGCAACAGGTAGTCAATGAGGGAGGACGGCAGAGGCAGCTGTAGGATCTTCTTCTGCACCTGCTGCCCTTGTAGACTGCCTCGTATAGACACCCGGCACACCTGCTTCAGACTAGGGGCAGTATGGACATGCTCTTTCAGCAGTTGGAAAACCTCGCTGTCCTCCTCCACGCCTTCTACCTGCTGCTTCCAGTCCTCCGCTGACATATTGCACCCAGCTGCCAACAGCAGCTGAACGTTGGCAATGTCACCGCTGGTGGCTAGGTTACCCAATGGTGTGCCTTTGACAAAGATGGCGTTGTTGTGCACACAGCCGCCCAGAACCAGAGCCCTGACAGAAACTGGGTCACCATGGAACGCGGCGTAATGCAACGCCGTGCACCGGAGACGGTCAATGCCGTTGACGTAGGCGCCCGCCTCCACCAGTTCTCTGACAGCCTCCTGGTGACTGTGCAGGGCCGCCAGCATCACTGGCGACATGTTGTCACGGTCCAGGGCGTTCACGTCCGCCCCGCGACTGATCAGATACTTCACTACGTTTGTGCCCTGCCCCATGCTGGCCCAGTGCAGGGCGCTGCGCCGAACGCCGGGGTCTTGGAAATTGATGGAGGCCCCGGCTTCAATGAGGTAGCTGACAATCTGCAGGTTGCCATAGAAGGCAGCCGTGCTCAAGATGGTGGCAGCCTCCCAGTTTCTGGGGGAATGGAGGACAGCATTGCGGCCAATGCCACTATTGACCATACGCTTGACGGTGGGCAGGTTGCCATCGACAATGGCTTCATACAGCAGGGATTCCATGTCGTGGAGAGACGCCATCAGGACTCGTTCTAGCTGCCAGCACGGCCACCACTCACACACTGTCTGCATGTATATGATGCTGTCAGCCCCTGACCTGTCCCCCACTTCTGCACACAGACCTTCTCTATTCAGTCTCCTCATTGGGAAATACATTCTTTTAAAACATGAATTACTAAAAATAGACTTATCAGATAAATAATATACATTGGTTAAGATCACATTATGCACAAACACATGCAGACACATGTGCGCATACAGTCATTACACATGCCCTCATGCTTACAACTAAGTGAAACATTTACAAGGAAAAGATATGGCATTCAGAACAAAAGGAAATTTTCTGCACTTTTGTGTGCATGCATGTGTACATGCTTGTGTGTGTGCATGTGCATGTGTATGTGTCGATGTAATCTGGCTTTTTGCTGCATCACTGGTCATAGTGTTTCAGTGGCACTTCCCCCATACTAATCTTGACTCCACCCACATGCACAGCCACTTCAAGGCTCATCATCTGCCACAGTCCCTGAGTACAAACAGCCGTCAGTGTTAAGTTATCAACAGGCCACACACAAGAGAAGACTCTGCACTGCTGCTAAGTCACTTTGGTGGTGGTCAGTAGAATGTGTTCTGAGTCAACATGCATGGTATACCATATAGTGATCTACTAAAGCCCCTGAATAACTGCAGATAAAGTATCCATCACACTGAAAATAGCAATGGGGAACAACATTTTATGCAAAAAACAACAAGGGTCTTAAAGGAGAACCAAGAAACTGTCAGCAGAGGTATCAAATGACCACAGCGACCTAGAAGGGCAGTATAGATGGAGAAGGTCTGAAAGATACGGTGACATATTGCTGTGATAGACTCATAGAGACACTGAAAGCAGAGACAAGCTACTTTGTATTGAATTCTTGCTGTAACAGGAAGCCAGTGAAGTGTTAGTAGTGATGCTGCACTTTCATCAGTTTCATGCCTGGGTTTACAGAATACGAGTCAAGTTCAGTGAGTACGAGACCAGCAAGAAGAGAGCTGCAGTAGTCTAATCTATATAGTATGAAAGAAACAGCAATTTTGATCGCAGCAGCAGTGCAAAGGAAAAAGTTAATTTTGGCTAACCTACGTAGTTGACAGAACAGAGTGAGGCACAAGTGTTTGACATGTGCATCCATAGACAGTGTTTTATCCAAGAAGATGCCAAGGTTTCTCACACAGTCACACTCACAGACTGGGAGAAAAGTATGTCACAGCCAGAGATGGATGTATTGGTAGAAGTGACCTGATTTATCTTTGAGTTTGTGCCAAAGACAATTAACTCAGTTTTTTCCTCACACTCATCCAGTTGGCCACATCCTCAATGCAATTTTTCAAACTACTGGCAAGAGTTGAAAAATCTGGGTGAATAGTATTGTTGTGGAGCTGGGAATTACCTGCAAAAAAATGGTATGGCCTGACTGATAAATGGCAGTGCTGCGAGGCTGTGTGAACTTTGTAAAAAATAAAACTGGACCCAAGACTGAACCCTGTGGCACCCCATACTTCAACACAGATGGAGTGGATTCATGACGAACAGACTGGATACAGAAAAGCTAAGTATAATATGAACCAATCCAGGACCATTCCAGAGCAGCCAAAGTGGTACGCAACCATGTGGTAAGGATGCCATGGCCTATGGTGTCAAACGCTGCCAACAGGTCAAGCAGTGACAAAATAGACACATGACCATTGCCTAAACAGGTCACAAACATAACTATCCACAGACCAAAACAACCAAAATGTCCATCCACAAAATACCATCATGGTTTTATACTGACCGTCTCATTAAACTCAATGGATTTGAGTGATCTGTATAATATTAGGACAAGGTTATCAAGATTTTTGTTAATAGAGTCTCCAGCTGCCCACCACACTCCTACACAGTCCACCAGGTGTGAGCTTCTCCAGATGTACTGAAGGGTGCAGCAGCACACTCTGTTTAACCAGAGCCATCATTTACATTGACCAGCTATCTTTAGTTTCAAACACCTGCTGTCACCACTGCTCCTCTGCTGTAATTATCTTCAACATAAACCCACCGCTTTGTTCCTTAGTATGCATACATTAATTAGCACAGCACACATCTGCTGTGCTCAATCGACCTGGATAATGCCCTCCCCCCCACCCCCCTCCACACTCAAAACCCCCTGTATTTCAGTGTACACAACATGCTCATTTTGTGTAATGGTCTTGCTGGTTGAGATTTTTAATGCACAACTCTGCAGTTTATTTTTCTTTAAATTCCAGGGGTCTGATTAATCTCTTCAATGCCCCATGACATATTTCAATGTCACTGAAAATGCTTCACTGTTTGCCCCAGGACGTATATATATATAATTATGTCATCATTATTTCAGGTTTTTTGTTTTTTTTACAACTCTGTTATAAAGTTAAAGTGTTCCAGTAGCCACCAGTCAGTTTCAGTTTCAGTAGCTCAAGGAGGCGTCATTGCGCTCGGACAAATCCATGTACGCTACACCACATCTGCCAAGCAGATGCCTGACCAGCAGCGTACTGCGTAGCCCAACGCGCTTAGTCAGGCCTTGAGAAAAAAGAAAAAAAAAAAAAAAAGGTGAATAAATAATGGATAAGCGTACATAAATAAGTAAATAAATACATAAATAAATAAATAATAATTATAATATAAAAAAGGTAATAATAATAGTAATAATAATAATAATAATAATAAAATAAGACAACAATGATGATAAATAAGCAAATAAATGTAAAACATGAAGACACATGTTCACACATACACCCACTCATGCATAACAGATATGCACCAAACATGCAGTTTCACAGATATGAAAGCACAGTCAAATACACATAAATGTATATGAGCCCCAACACACACATTACCCTGCACCTCCTCTATCCCCCTCCTCCACACACTCATTTCTGGGCTACGTATTGCAGCTTCCATGGCACACACACACACACACACACACAAACACACACAGATGAACACTTACTTGTACAAGCACGCACACATACGCCCATATCCCCCACCCCCACACACATATATACAAAGATATATATATACACACCCGCACGCTCCAATATCCCGTTGGTCCCACAGTGTAGGCATGCATACACTCACATACCTCATCCTCCACCCCCCCTCACCCCCACATACCCCTCACACACACACATACGCACGTGCACAGAACTCTTCTGACACTTGTGTACACTTACACCCTTGCACATGCACAAACGCACTCAAACACACAGACCCACACATACACACAAACACACACATGCACAGAGGCTGCCACTGATTGGCGGCAAGAGGGATGGGAAAGGATCTCTGATGCCAAGAACGTGGCGCCTAGTGTGTTGCTCAGTCTATTGTATTTGGAAAAGCCCACAGAGACTCAATGTTGGTTTGGAAATGATGCCGATATTTGTTTGATTTGCAAAGCATCATGCTCTACCTTTCATGTTAGACTTACGGCCGCTCCCTCTCTCTGCTTTTATTTCTTTGAGGCAATCGATGGTGTGATGGCCTTGTACCTGTTCTTTTTGATATTCTTTGACTTTTCTGAGGATTTCCGATTTTCCTAGATGTAGGCCGCTCGTTGGTGTTGCGTTACCAGCAAGTCTGTCAGCTTGCTCATTTCCCTTAACACCTGAATGTCCCGGGCAGTATGACCATGTGAGTTTTTTAATCTGAAAGTTGCGCATTGCCTTATGCCACTCTGGGCTTCCCATTCTGTTTTCAATTTTCTGTATGAGGTTCAATGAGTTGGTTAGAATCATGGCATGTTGGTTTCTGGGCGTATGGATGGACAATAGCCACTGGAGGGCATGTGTCACAGCTTCAACTTCCATCGTTAGGCTGGAGGTTGTGACTTTGTAAGCAGCATTCTCTTCCCTAATTGTTTTTCCATTTTGTTTCGCAGTGAATCCCCAACCAGATTGGTCTTTAGTGACTGAGCCATCTGTGTATATGATGATGTCCTCTTCTTTACTGTTTTTTTCTATGACTAGCTTCACTTCCGCATCAGTTTTGCCCTCTGGCCATTCCGACAATGTCTTCCTAGAGTGGGTGAAATGGCTGTGTTGAATAGATGGTTGAGTTTTTCGGGGTTTTTCTCCCATTCTTTTGTTTCTTTCAGGTCTTGTAGTCGGCATACTTGCTGGATTGTGTCTTCTGCTTGCCCCATCCATGATCTTCCTCGTCCTAGACAGCTGCCTTTTGGTTCTTTGACTGCGTCATGCAGTGGGTTTTGAGGGTTTTCTAATGCTTTGAAGTAGGTCTTAACCTGTTCTAACTTGTTTCTGGCCTGCACTGAAGAAAGGTCAAGCAGGTATCGCATGGTTTCTGTGGGCGTGTCTTTTGTTGTTCCAAGGATCTGCCGCATAGCTTCATTTTGAACTCTTTCTAATTTTAGGAGGTTGCTTTGAGATGGTGTTGTTAGCCCAAGTCCGTAGTCGATCACACTGAGGACGCGTGATTGGTATAGCAGGAAGAGGTGGCGTTGTTCAATACCTTTGGTTGCCATTGCTTTTAAGACTGAAAGGCCCTTTTTGCATTTGAGAACAGTATTTTCCATATGTTTTCTGAAGGTCAGCATCCTGTCGAACTGTATTCCTAGGTAGCGTAGGCATTCAGTTTTCTCAATCTGAATCCCGTCGAATGACACAGGTGGTGGTGATTTGCTCATGGTTCTGTTGTTGAGGGTGCACAGCAACGTTTGGGCTTTCGCTGGACTGACGGAAGATCCTGTGTCTTTGCACCATTGAGCAATATTGTTTAGTTGTTTCTGGACAGCTTTAGTTCTTTCCTCAGCATCTTTCGTTGAAGACCAGGCCATCATCCGCAAGAGTCAGAAAGCATGATACATCTCCTTTTATTATCCACAAGGAGAAACAGCCAGTCACTCTCTGTATGGTAGTTACTGGATGTTATTGCCACGACCCCTTTCACAAAATTTCAAAATGTTGGACATTGAAGCACAATCTGGCTCTGGTGGCTTGAAACAGCTGTCACATTGCAAAAATCCCATGTAATTTTGCCACCAACGATGTTGCAGAAGCTTTAAGAGTAATTGAAGATGATGAAATTAGTGCTCGTTGTGACAAAATCTTGTCAGATGATCCACTTAAAGACAATACAACTGAGAGAGATGATTTGCAGATAGGGTGGGGAAAATTTTGTAGAGCTAGATGTTGCAATGAAAGAAAAGGTGGCCAAGAATAGCTCTGTAGTGACCCAGAGCTGAACTCAAATGACAAACTGTCCCTTTTGTTGGGGCAGGGAGGGAGGGAAAGAGTTATGAAGGGAGTGGAAGTGTGGTGGAATCTTGTGCGCTGCACAGATCGCTTTACCAGTATGAATTTTCGAAAACCACACTAGCTTTGATCTAAGAAAGGGAGCAATTGCCTGTAGGCAAAATGCTATAACAGTACTCCCCCCCACCTGCATTCTGTGCCAGCTGGGTCACTGTTAACCCGTTTCATGTTGTATGAAAGTAAGAAAGTAAGAATAATGTGAGTGGGTGTTGCACAGGCAGGGGTGGCACCTGAAGACTGGTTTTTGTTGTTGTTTGTTTGTTTGGTTGGTTTTTTGTTTTGTTTTGTTTTGTGTGTGTGTGTGTGTGTGTGTGTGTGTGTGTGTGTGTGTGTGTGTGTTATGAAATGTATTTCATTTTAATAACTTTTTTGTTTGATAGATTTTGAAATATAGTTTTTGATCTTCATTTGGGAACCCATTTGATGTGTTTCTTTTGTTTAATAGTTCAGTTAAGTTCTGATTATTAACTGATACCATGTTTTCAGATCATGTTTATATTAACAGGGTGATGTAAGGTGCTTTAAGCAGCACTGGTACTGGATATCACACCATAGAAAAGTTATGCACTATTGCTATCATCATTTTATATATATATATATATATATATATATATATATATATATATATATATATCAAGATGAAGAGTTTGCTGATTAAAGTAATTTATACTTCAATCAAACCAAACTACTCAATCCTTAATCTCTACTTAATCCTTACTACATTTTTAATGCAATGTTCATTCAAGAAACAAGATCAAAAACTTTCATGGCACTCTCAAAAGCAGCTGAGAAAGCTGAGAGCTAAAAAGAGAAGATTTGGGAATTCATTCATTTTCCAGACAATTTCCAGTCACAGCCAGTCCCTTAAAAACTAATTGTCCTCTGTTTCTCCCTATTTCTTCACTTCATGGCTGGTTGCACAGTATAACTTGCTCCAGTTCAAGTTATTTCCATACTGATACCCATACCACACAGCACCTACAGTGGGATCAAATTAATTATAACAGCCTGGCCCACACCTTACACGTGTTCAAGTTATTGATCACCATCAGAACTAAAACATTCTGAAGCAGTGTTAATCCTGCTCACATAACCACAGATTAATCAGTCCCAGCATTCTAAAACAGCAACTTTTCACTGACATCAAACTGGGCAAACTTCCATGTTGGGTCATGCTGGGGGAAGACAACGTAATGTCAGGTGAGTTTGTGGGAGAAGGGTGTGGGTGATGAAAGGTGGTTATGAGTAGAGTTTATCTGAAAGAACAACATAAAAATAAAACCCACTGGCATTAACACCTACAGCTGTAATCTATATAAATCTATAAATATCTGTCTATATAAATCTATATTCTATCTATATAAATCTATGAATATTCTACTTAAACTTCCTCAAGCTGACAGACAGTATACTAGAAACACCAAAGTTTGGTCAGTAAGATTTATATCCTCTGTAGTCCATGCTATTCTATCCCCTGGTAGTTCCAGGTCAGGTCAGGTCATTAGATCTGCTACTGGTAACCTGTAATCCAGTACAACCTGCTCAGGGTCGGGTTGCTGGCCGACTAAACCGGCACTCCCACCGCTCCCTTCCGGGACTGGTGAGGCGGGTGGCTAGACACCCTTATGGAGATCCATAAAAGGGCGTTGGCTCAGGAGAGCCACCGACGGCCATCTAGCTCCACTGTGCTGTGTGCATGCCATACGCAGTTGGCCCCCGGGGTCTGGAAGTCTGGATCCGGCAGAATCTGCGGAAGAAACATATCGGTTCAACGGAGAGGAAGGTTGGTTACAGCAACGCACTGTGGAGTGCAGAGAGAAAGATGAGACACCGAAAGGATATCTTGGTCATCCACTGCATCCGTGCTCATCCTCCAGTCGTCTCGACTTAGTCTTGCCACTGGAAATTGGTGGACCCGGACGAGAGAGTGAGGTTGACGTTGCGCAACTCCTCTTCACTTTAAACAAACTCATCGCGCAAGTCATCAGTCATCCAAAATGACCTTTCATCCTTCATCATTTCATCACCCCCAAGTCCTGTGGCGACAGGCGAGCGACGAAACGACAGGTGTGGGTACACTGGCAGTCGCAGTCGCAGACCTGCACGCAGGCGGCTCAGGCCATAGGGTCGTTCTTCGCCGACAGGAGCAGCGATGGAGCTCGGCAGCCGTCTGAGTGTCTGAGCAGCCCTCTTTAGGAATGCACTGCTCACCTCCCTGGCATGAGGAAGGGGCTAGAAAAGGTGCCCTAAGGTGCTCCATATCACCCTGGCCAGCATACCGCGGCTGGCGGGGACCCTACATCAGCAGTCGAAACAACAAGAAAGAAAAGAAAAAAATAAGGATCGTTCCTCTCACCATTGGTGCTTGGAACATAAGGACTCTCCTGGACAGAGATAACGCGGACAGACCCCAAAGGAGAACGGCACTAGTTGCATCCGAACTCGCCAGATACAACATTGACATCGTAGCCTTGAGTGAGACTCGGCTTGCAGGTCAAGGCGAGCTCTGTGAACGGGGAGCTGGTTACACCTTCTTCTGGAGTGGACGAGGAAACGAAGAGCGACGTGAGGCTGGCGTTGGTTTTGCAGTAAAAACAGCACTTGTCAGCAAGCTAGCTGGAATCCCAAAGGGAGTCAACGATAGGCTTATGACCATGAAACTCCCACTGGCATCTGGCCAGGAGCACCTCACCATTGTCAGTGCCTACGCCCCAACCATGACCAACCCGGATGAAGTGAAGGCAAAGTTCTATGAGGACCTTCACTCTGTCATTGCTGCTATCCCTAAAGCAGACAAGCTCATCATTCTTGGGGACTTCAATGCTAGAGTTGGCTCTGACTGCATCTCCTTGGATGGAGTGATTGGAAAGCACGGTGTGGGCCACTGCAACCCAAATGGATTGCTTTTTTCTTCAGACATGTGCAGAGCACGAACTGCTGATAACCATCACAGTTTTCTGCCTCCCTACCCGTAACAGGACGTCATGGATGCACCCTCGCTCAAAGCATTGGCATCTCATCGATTATGTCATCGTCAGGAAAAGGGATAGGCAAGATGTACGTGTAACAAAGACCATGAGCGGCGTCGAGTGTTGGACAGACCATCGCTTTGTAGTCTCGAAGCTGAATATTCGAATCCAGCCCAACAGACACCCCCAAGGCCAGAAGGCTCCAAAACGGCTCAACATCGCTAAGCTGAAAAACATCACCATCAAACAGTCCTTTGTGGAGCTGCTGGAAGATCGTCTGGAATCCGCCTCTCTGGACAACCAGAATGTGGAGTCTGACTGGAGGACCCTGCGTGAGCTGATCTATAGTACAGCTTCAGAGACCCTGGGACCCATGTCCAGAAAGCACAAAGACTGGTTTGATGAAAACTGTGATGAAATCAAGCAGCTTCTGGATGAGAAACGCCGTCTGCATCAAGCCTACCTGAGCAACCCAAAGTCCACATCAAAAAAGGATGTGTACGATGCCATCCGCAGGACTGTTCAGCAAAAGTTACGCCAGATGCAGGATAAGTGGCTGAGTGACAAAGCTGATGAGATCCAGGGATATGCTGACAGGCATGATATGAAGAGGTTCTATGATGCCTTAAAAGAAGTCTACGGCCCCACATCCTCAGGATCATCCCCCCTCCAGATGGGAATACCTTGATCACCGAGAAGGAGAAAATTCTCGAACGCTGGGCTGAGCATTTCAACAGTGTCTTAAATCGCCCCTCCTCCATAAATGATGAAGCCATAGACCATCTCCCACAAGTCCCCATCAACGAAGCACTGGACGATCCGCCAACACCTCTTGAGACCCAGAGAGCAATTCGTCTGCTATCCAGTGGCAAAGCACCTGGCTCGGACTCCATACCAGCAGAGGTCTACAAGGATGGAGGCACTGTGCTGACTGAGAAGCTCCATCAGCTGTACTCACTCATGTGGAAAGAAGAGACGATCCCCCAGGATTTCAAAGATGCATCTATCATTCACTTGTACAAGTGAAAGGGGAACCGGCAAGCCTGTGATAACCATCGGGGCATTTCCTTGCTCTCCATCGCAGGCAAGATACTTGCCAGGATCCTACTAAACCGCCTCACAGCACACCTTGACCAAGGTCATTTGCCTGAGCCAATGTGGATTCCGGAAAGAGCGTGGAACCACCGACATGGTGTTTGCTGCAAGGCAGCTGCAAGAGAAATGTCAGGAGCAAAATGCTGATCTGTTCTCCACCTATGTCGACCTCACTAAGGCCTTCGACACCGTGAGTAGAGAAGGACTGTGGAAGATCATGGCCAAGTACGGATGCCCTCGGAAATTTATTTCCTTGGTCAGCCAATTCCATGAAGGCATGTAGGCTCGAGTCCAGGACAAAGGTGAAACATCTGCTCCTTTTGCTGTCACAAATGGTGTCAAGCAAGGCTGCGTCCTGGCTCCAACACTGTTCAGCCTCATGTTCTCTGCAATGTTTACTGATGCCTTCAGAGATGGCGATGTTGGAATCGGCCTAAAGTACCGAACAGATGGTAAGTTGTTCAACCTCAGAAGGCTTCAAGCAAAAACGAAGGTCATGACTAGACATCATCAGAGACTTTTTGTTTGCTGATGATTGTGCCCTAACACTGGATCTGAAGATGACATGCAACTCAGCGTTGACAAGTTTGCCACTGCCAGCAGGAACTTCGGCCTTACCATCAGCACGAGGAAAACTGAAGTTCTCCATCAGCCAGCCCCAGGGAAACTCTACGTTGAGCCCAACATCACAGTCAACGGTCAGAGACTCAGTGCGGTGGAGCGGTTCACATACCTTGGCAGCACACTGTCATGAAATGCGACCATCGACGATGAAGTGAACGTCAGGATTGCAAGAGCAAGCGCAACTTTTGGTAGACTCAGTGCAAATGTCTGGAACAGAAGAGGCATTAGTCTTGAGACCAAGCTAAAGGTCTACAGAGCAGTAGCTCTCCCCACACTACTGTACGCCTGCGAAACTTGGACAGTGTACCAACGACATGCCAAGAAGCTGAACCACTTCCACACAACATGCCTCAGGAAGCTACTGAACATCAAGTGGCAAGACAAGACCCCAGACACAGAGGTGCTGGCAAAAGCCACCCTTCCCAGCATCTTCACCATCCTGATGCAGTCCCAGCTTCGCTGGGCTGGACACGTGGCGCGCATGCCAGACCATCGGCTGCCCAAAAGGCTCTTCTATGGCGAGCTGCAACAAGGGAAGAGATCACACGGAGGTCAGAAGAAGCGCTTCAGAGATACTCTGAAAGTCTCTCTGAAAGCGTTTGATATCAACCCTGACTCCTGGGAGGAATCTGCAGTGGACCGTGACAAATGGCGTGCTGCTGTGCACAAAGGCGCCAAGTTGTGCGAGGCCAACAGGACTGCTGCAGCTGTTCAGAAGAGGCAGGCCAGAAAGTCACGGGCAAACAAGCTCCCTGACAATGGTATGCCTGTCTTTGTCTGCCCCAACTGTCAGCAAACATTTCGTGCGCAGATTGGACTATTCAGCCATCTGCGCATTCACAGATAGATTCATGAGCATCCTCCCCCCCACCCCACCACCACCCTCCCCCCATCCCCCAGCTGGATGACAACGATGGTCATCATCGATCTCGATGGACACACACCACCACCACCAGTTCCTTTAAAAGTTTCCACTTTTATTGGTTTCGTCTTTTTCTTTCTTTCTTTTTTTTTCTGCTTTGTTTATTATTTGTTTTTTTTAGAGATAGATGCAATTGCTACAAATACTAGATTTTTCTTGTTTGACTGTGCTCTGTTTTGATAACTCCCAAATTTTGACACTGTTTACGTGGATGACACCCTTAGTGAGTGGTTGCAGTCTTGTCATTTGAGCACACAGCACTCAATAAATAAAAAAATTAAAAAATCCTATAAAAATGGATTTTCAGCACACAGTCTCCCACCTGCTAATAAAAAAAAGGTGCTACCTTTATTTTGATGTTGCTGTTGCTTTAGCATAAACAAAGTGGAACCGGGATAAACATCAGCACTGGTCAAAACTGATATTCTAATTACATCAGTTCCTGTTTGATGTACTTGTGATAAACACATTATCACTTTGCTGAATATTTTTCATCCGAATAAAATCCTAACCAAAAAATATTTTCTTTCAATGTCAGATTACAATATTTAGTTCCATTTCCTGTTAGCAGTTCTTATCTTTCTTTGAAGAAAATATCCGAATAAAATCCTAACTAAAAAATATTTTCTTTCAATGTCAGATTACAATATTTAGTTCCATTTCCTGTTAGCAGTTCTTATCTTTCTTTGAAGAAAATATGTTCATGGAAAGCAACCTAGTTTTGAGTGTATTGCAAAGGAAGTTAGAAACATGGTTTTACTGACATTCACAGACAAAACAATCTGTGTCCAAAGTTTGAGTGTGAATGTATAGACCCTAAACCTATTTCAGTATTTGCATTTTTAATTTTCTATCACAATTTCTAGTCCATAATCCGATAATAGTTTAGATTTCAGAAAAAAGGAAAAATCAAAACATTTATACATATTTCCCTCTCAGTGTCTTTCCATTGGTAGCACTATTACCAGCACCACACTGCAACTGCTCTACACCATACACATAAATGACATGATTATCTGATGATTATAACCATCAATGATGATCTTCAGTAACGATGATGAAGAAAATAAATTATAAAAAAATCTTTTGATATAATTACAACAGTAATCATGGTGATGGTAATTATCATAACAATAACTATCTCAATACTTCACAAAAAAAGGACTGGAGAGTTGGAGTAGAGGGAAGTTATTCAAACACCTTAACCTAAGGTACCTAAGACTAAGAGTAAGAACTCCACGCCCACAATAATGTAACTAAAATCAGGTAGACAGAAACCGAAAGGAGACAAAGAAAAATACAGAATAGATAAAACCTGACAATCCAATACGACCAGCGGCTGTGGTTAACATCACAATGACAGTCTGCCACAGGTGCCAGCCAAATAATTGAAATGTCATTGAAAGGAGGCCAACACACGCAGTCAAACTAAGCTGAAGAGTGAAATATTCGGAAATGTGACATTCAAAAACAATAAATGAAAAGAAACTGAAATGGAGTGACCTTAAAGCTAATACGGGCAATCTAAAGATAAACATACCCAGGTGGCGAACTAAACATACCTCACTACACCTTGTAAAGCTCGCTTGTTCTTCCAACTGCCAGGTGACTGTTTCTAAGTCGTTACCCTTGGACTGTTAGAGTTGTAGCCCCTTACAAGCGAACTTTGTAGACTTTCTGAAACAATGAGAGTCCGAATTTTGCATGGGGGTCAAGCGATTATGGGAAACAGACTGTTGTCACTGTTAAAAGGAAACCGCTTGTTTCATCTAAAAGCTGTTGAGAAATAAACAGACTTTGTTATTGTAGTTTGGTCACAGGAAGGGTGGAAATGGATCTAATCAGCGAACTTGTTCGTTGGCTAGCAGACGACACAACAAATCGCATTGAAAGGCCTGATTTCAAAGCACGGTATTTTCATTGTGCAACGACCTGCTTTAAAATCACACTGCATACGAGTCAGACTATGAAAGGCATGTGTGTGTATGCATGTGCGTGTGTGCGTGAGTGCTTGTGTGTGTCTGTGTGTATGTGAGGCGTCCACTTGTTTCCAACACTGACAAACACCAGAACAGTCAGCAAGTCCGATCTTCGACTGAGTTACTCTTTTAATTTGATTTCGCACAGTCTGCAATGAGGTGTACACACCAGTTTCTATAATATTTTTTGCTTTATTTTTCACAAAGTTTTTTCTTTCTTTTCTGGTCGGACATAATATAGGGTCTATAAGGCCCCTTCTACGTCTCACTGAGTGGCGATACACTGACACAACACTGACACACGCACGCACACACACACACACACACACACCGATTGATCACCCGGCTAGCTGACCGCGCCGACCGACCGCCACTGAGACAGACAGACACAATAAAGTGGCGTATCCTTCATTGCCGTCGATCAGTAACGCGATATCCATGCAGAACGCAACGCAGATTTCACATGGGAAACTATTATTAAATTGCAAAGTAAGCTGCAAACAAGCCCTTGAACTGCCGTCCACAAATCAGTAAAATCCACACCATACGGATGACTGATACTCTCAGTGAAAGATCTGTTCCAACCAAGACACAGCAGGCAATGATGTACGAACACAATCCTGTCACCGCCTAACACGTCAGTCCCTGGGTAAACTGTGACAGAGCGAAACTGGTATTGCTTTCTTTCTTTCGTCTTGGCTGCGCGCGAGTCGCTTCGAGGCACACGGGCAATCCGGAAATCATTTCTGGTAGCAAACGGCCATCACATTAATCTCCGGCATCGAGCGACAGCCGGCTAGGATGCTATCCCCCCTCCCCCCCCCTTTTTTTCTCGACATTCTCATCAGTCCCCCAGCCATGCCAGGTACCACGTGATGACAGCCCTGCAGTCGGAGGTATGGTGGCTGAGACCGTCACTTATCTGCTGGCGTCAGGTGGTTCCAGACGTGGTACCTGTCCAGCTGCCCCAAGCGTTCACGGCATCGGGAAAAAGTAAGTAGACTTAGCGGGGTTGGAAGGTAAACTGAAACGCGAGCACAAAATGCTAGACGGAGAAAACATATACCACGTTTGAACTTGAATCATGGTGATAAATTATAGAAAAATTAAGATGAAATTAAGATACAAAGTATGATGAAAACAAACAAAACAAAAATAAACTGATATCATGTAGGATATCAGTATCACTCGGAGTAGCTCAAGGAGGCGTCACTGCGTTCGGTCAAATCCATATACACTACACCACATCTGCCAAGCAGATGCCTGACCAGCAGCGTAACCCAATGCGCTCATGTATGAGAAAGAAGCATAATTATGGTCGGATAGGATAAGACAAGTATGTGTTGGAATATGTATCAAACAGCCACAGAGAACAGAACATGGAACAATTGCAATGGCCAGTCCGAATTTAAACACAGACACAGACACAGAGCTGTATGACAGATGATGCAGCCTCAATAGCCTCATGAATTCAAGACAACTTGTTTTCGATCCTGTGCACGACGACAGCCCACAAATAGCACGTAGGCTCCATCATTGGCAGATATGACCTAATTTCATTGTTAGCTGGCAAACATGGAGATCTTTTCATAAACAGTTTTGTGCATAGTTGTGTTTTTATGTATCAATGAATCTGTTTTATGTTTCTACTACTTTTTGTGTGCTTTCTTGTTTCACTTTAGGTACTGGATTGTAAATCACTTAGAGATTGTTCATGCTTGAGTTATAGGGCTATGTAAAAAATTATTATCATTATTAGTATTACAGTATTATTATTATTATTATTATTATTACCTCGCCGCAGAGGCCGTTCTGCTTTAGTCTTTGAATTCGATCTTAAAATATTGTTTTAATTTTGAGTCAAATGCTTCTGATCAAATTATTCTTCGCAGGCACCTGTTCCTTTCTTTCCCAGTTTTTCCCCACTCCTGAAAAAGACGAAATGACGTCACTCAACATCACAGCGAACACCACGTCATCGGCCTCAAGCGAGCTGTCGCAACTGGGAAAGTCGAATATAGCAGAATGGTTGGATTTGATGGAGATACTGAACAGTACGTAAAAGATTGCCTTGTCTTAATATTCACATTGATTTACGACAAAATCAGCATTATAAGCAAACACACACACACACACACACACACACACACACACACACACATACACACACACACACCCTTGTTGATTCAGTCAAGGGACGGTTAGGGAGTGGTCGGAACTCATAACTCAAAACGTTTTTTTTTTTTTTTACTGAAGGATTAAGGATTTTAGGCATGACCTATTCTTCCAATCTGTCTTGCTAATTTACATCCATTATTAAAATATATATATATATAAAATAAGAAATAAAAAATTATATATAAAAAAAAGCGCAAAGGAAAGGGGAAAGTCTTCAACGCAGAAGGGCATTCAAAATGAAAAACACCACCCAGCCCACGAAGAATAACAGATAGGAAAGTGAGAGAGCGAGAGAGAGAGAGAGAGAGAGAGAGAGAGAGAGATGTCATCGGAACAGAAATACCACAAACATCTGGATATCTAAAGGCACACTATTGTTACTGTCTGAAATCCACGTATGAAAAGTGCAACATACTGCAACATACTGTACACACACACACACACACACACACACACACATACACACACACACACACACACACACACACACACACACACACATACATACATACAGACACACACACACACATCCATATGTACACACACACACACACACACACACACACACAAATACATTATATATATATGTGTGTGTGTGTGTGTGTGTGTACATTCTGGTACGATGATGGGTCTAACGCTTCCAATGCGTTTACTTTGTGGAGTCAGCTTTGAGCAGGGACAATGTCACGTGGTACAGCAAGCCCACCGTTGTGGTAAAGAGCACGACGATACCCGAGGTGGTGTATCCGGCCACAGCGGTGCTGCTGGCACCTGGGCTCCTAGGCAACGTCCTTCTCGTCTTCATGTCTCTTGGAGATGAACTCAAGATGTTTTCCTACAGGTATATCTGTGTGTGTGTGTGTGTGTGTGTGTGTGTGTGTGTGTGTGTGTGTGTGTGTGAGAATAGGATGGGGGTGGTAGAACGGAAAGTAGGGGAGGGGGTATCTCTGTTTCTAACATGTTTTCATTTTTAGGCTACGGATCTACCTGTATACTTGAATAAATGTTTTTCCCTGGATGCTTTTGTTTGTATGCGGGGGACCTGGCGACGCATGCGGCTTGGTGTGTGTGTGTGTGTGCGCGCGCGCGCGCCGCCACCACCATGTTTGAGTGCATTTCTTGCACATATGCGCGTTGGCGATGAATGATATTGTGAAAAATAATCTGAGGGTATTTTTTCTGCCATAGAGCATCGTTACAGTCATAATAATTACAAACGAACTGAACACAACAGACTACGTTTACAGTGATTTAAAGAAAGAAAGAAAGAAAAAGAATTGTCTGAATGCCAAACAACATTGCTGTCTTTGTCCAACACGAATACATTCGCTTGTCATCTAGCCGATCGACGACGAATCCTTTCCCATGGCTATTAAAATCAAAATCAAATTTCAAAATGACTGTTTTCAAAACAAACTTCAGTCAGCTTCAGAATAAGTTAATAGGCTGAATGTGAATCCTCCTGGAAAGGTATTTGGCCGATTAAGCTGTTCTCAGCCTCCCCCACCCCACCCCCACCCACCTCCCCCTGAGCCCACCCCATAGCCTCAGTGTCTGTCTCTTTCTCCTTCTATCTACCCCCCCCCCCCCCTCTCGCTCTGTCATGCTATCTATTAAGTGTATGCTCATATCATTGCTATGGTATTCGTGTGATGCTTGTAATTCCAACATTACATTGTACATGTGACACACCCCTTCATAATTTCGAATTATTATGTCATACCCCATCAATTATTCATCGCAGTGTTATGCGTCATATCACCGTTGCAGATCACACCGCATTTCATGCCATGCAGCGTATCCTGACTTCTGCTGGCAACCTCTCTTCCTATCTGTCAGTATCGCTGGTACGGCTTACTCCCGATTCAGGAAAACAGTGCTTTCCACACTCGTTTTAATGATACTGTACAGTGTGTATTGGATCACGTTATGTTGCAGTGTGTACCTCGTCTGTGCCAGCATCACAGATTCTGTGTCTCTTACGTTCATCTATGTCGACATGATACTACAGGTAAACCACAAACACACACACACACACACACACACACGCGCGCGCGCGCGCACACACGCACACTTACATGCACACATGCACGCACCCATACACACCCACACAAACACGTCTAGAACGACCAATAATGCACTGCTTGTAAATAAGCAGAGTTTTGATAATTTATCCAGAAATGAAAGGATCTGTGACATATGTTCCACAAACGCCATTGCTGATGAGTTTCACTGTTTGTATGTGTGACAGGTTCAGCCAAAAATGTTAACCCAGGTACTATGTAACTCGCCCAAAACCCGTTTGATTCCAGTTATCTTAAAAAAGAATCCCTAACAAACGTTATGTATGTATGTATTGTTAAAACGTGAACCCTTTGTCTCTTCCGTACGTTTCTCTTTTCAATAGAATTTTGTCAACTGATAGGAAAATAATTGTAACAGAATTCACTTTAAATACTGGACAAATGTATTTCTGGTTAGAGATGATGAAAATGGATACTTCCTCAGCTACACATGCTTTACAGAAAAATATAACATCAGTGTAAATTATTTAGTGCATATGGATTAATACGTTCGATAAAAAGTTTTCTTTAGTCACTCATAATATTCACCTTAGCGATAAAACCTGCAAAGAAAAACGGAAAGCACTACAAATAATATCCCACATCAAGAAAAACTCGAACAGTAAAATTTAAAAAAAAAAAAAAGATTATACTTCTTGAACCATTTTTATTTACAACATAAATTCTTTTGTGAAATGGGAGCATAATTTAGATACTATCGTTAATTGGGAAACGACCATGAAACAAAAAAAAAATAAAATAAAAGATGAAATTGAAATGGTTTCAAATTAGAATTTATCCTAACATTTTAGTCACAAACAAAATTCTGAAGAAAATGGGCTTTACAAACAGTGAAATGTGCAATTTCTGTAAAATGAGATAGATTCAGTTCAGCATTATCTATGGTTCTGGAGGTTCTCTCAATTGTTTTGCAAGGAACTGGAGGAAGATTTGAAGGAAAGATGTGATATTGCTCATACATTAAGTTAAACATAGAATTAGTACTCTTTGGCAATGATGAAATTACAAAAGTAGATGAAACTTTCAACGACATTCTTTTTTGCAAAATATTTTGTCTATAAATGCAGAACAAATAAAATCAAACCATGCATAGAGCACTTACTGGATGATTTAAGGAATAACCATAAAGGAGAAAGATAATATACATTCAATGGAAATATTAAACACGTCTTTACTTGAAAATGGTGTCCATATTTAAAACTTCTTGAAAACAATAACCCATAACAAAATGAGGTGAAAGATCAACAATAATGAAAGCTCAACGATATATTATTATATTTGAAGTGTAGATATATGTGAATATGTGAGTACGCGAGTATGTAAATGTATATGTACGTGTATTTATATGCATGCATGTATCTGCATTAATAATGTTTATCATGACTATGTAATGGGTGTATTATGTCTTCGTATATGGATAACTAGAGGAAATGTGTTGATACATATGATACTCCAAATGTATTTTAGAAACCAATACATGGATTGTATTCCTATCACAATACGTTGCTGGACCCATATTAATTCAGAAAAATGCCCTTGATTCTATGCTGATGCTAGATATAATGTCTACTACTTGTCATACCATTACACTGCTATCAACACCTGATGAAAATGTGTCCACCTTGACCTCGAAAAAATGATAAAAAAAGGACAGAATTGTGTCTATAGCAAGGGAAAGACAACTAGTTTACTCGAGTGGGCCTTTTTGTTTGTTTTGTTGTTGTTGTTGTTTTACATCACTCAATTTTGTTTGTATGAGGCGTGTAAAGGATACCTGTGTGCAATGTTTGAGTACCCTAAGTGTGCACATGAAATAAACAAAATACACAATGCTGTATCTATAGAAGAGAAGTTCACATTTGATGTATGCTACACAGGCAATGCAAAAGAATCACAAATTTATTAAATACGAATACCTAAAAGACATGAAAATGCTCTAAATGCTAAGTTGATGTCAGCATCACATACAATAGTCACAATCATCCACACGAAATAATATCAATAAGAGAACAGGCATAAATTTCACACTATATGTCGCGTGCAACTTTTCAAACAAAAGTTAAGGCCAACTCTCAAAGCCTGGAATAAACAGATAGAAAAGATTTACTCCAAATACTTTTAACACGAATCACAGACACGATACAATAGGACACTGATACTTAACGATTAGACACCACAAAGAAGAAGTCTGTTCGCTTTCCTCTTCAGCATGGGGAACACCCAAAATTTTCCCTTCGTCACCCTCTTCTGTGACAGTTTGTCTTTTTTCAGTAATACTCAACTTAGGAGGTGTTGGGGGGGAGGGGGGGGGATAGAAACTGGCACCACACCGTTTGTAGTTCGTTGTCCTGGAAGGTGGACTCTGGTGTTGCGCTTGGGGAAACCCGTCCACCAGCGACGCTCGAGCTCCCCAGGCGGAAGACGGCCACTCAAACAGCGGGGATGAAGTCGGGTCTCCACACAGGGAGAATGGAGTTCCCTAGACAACAACCTAGAATCCGCGGCTAAGTTCTAGTTCTAGTTCGGCTAAGTTCTAGTGAACTATCCACGATTTTGGTAGGATTCCGCCGCCGTCCATCTCGGGGCGGAAGGGGAATCACAATAGCACTACGTTCCATTATCATGGACAGTGACTCATTCACTCCCATTAAATCTCATCATGGTCTACTGGCAAAGCAATCTGAACAAATAATTGAACGGTTTTCCAATCTTTCTACGAAATATTAATTCCCGAAGTAGTTTACAAATCCACTGAAAATAATCTCACAAATGTAGGCTAGACCTGTACTTCACTGTTTCCACATTCAGAACTGGGAGAAATAGATTGAGTAATTTTAGCACATCAAACAGAATACGTGAGGTAATTTGAAATTGTAAATTTAGAGTGAAAGTAATACCGAAATAGAGAATAATCAAACACTCAAGCAAAAAACCACGTGTCAGTTTCAAGCAAACTCGTAACGTTCCAGACTAGGAAATAACTGTCTACGACAAAAATGAGAGATTAAGCACATGTAACGTCAGACAGTAAAAATTCAGGTAACAAACACATGAAGAGCAAAAGCGACTAATAATACAGATACGTATATTTTCGGACGGCTGTACAACAAATACTACAAACTGCAATATCATTTTACCAATGCAACGACTCTAAAATAAATGAATGAATACCTCAACGGTTTCTGAGCTCCGGCCAAAATACCGGCTGAGCGTCCCTCTCTATAGGACCCTACACTTGTAGACCTGGCCAAGTGTCTTGCTCTACTGACTAATGGTGCCGGTTTTCCAAATGAAGAAAACTTCCCATAGCTCACAAATCTGAAATTTGCACGTCATGCTTTCCAGTGCAACACGTGCATTCCATAGGAGAGGGATCTACCATAAGTGGCAGCGTTCACACACACGCACACACAACCCTCCTTGTCCGTGACAATCGAAAACATAGACACACGTGATTAATGCCAAACTTCTTGCCTTCTTAGTTTGCTTTGCCCTAAGGCTTAGGGACAACATATGAAACTTCTTGCCTTCCTGCTTTGCTTTCTTGCCAAAGGTTCAGAATTGATACATGAAACTTGTAAACCTCTTGTCGTATCTTGCCTTGCCCTACCCTAAGGATGAGGGACAACACATGAAATGAATTTCTTGCCTTCTTACTGTGCCCTAAGGTTCAGCGGCAACACACGAAATAAACTCTTTGCCTTTTAACCTAAGGTTCAGTGACAGCACACCAAATAAAACCTCTTGCCTGCTTGCCTAAGGTTCAGGGACAGCACATGAAATGAATTCCTTGCCTTCTTGCCTAAAGTTCAGCGACAGTATATGAAATAAAACTTCTTGCCTTGCCTTCTTGCCTAAAGGTTCAGGGATCGGGTTTGAACGCCATTCTCAACAACCTGGCCTCTTGCCTGGTCACCAACTTAGTCTTCCAGATTGCTGTCAGCATGTCACCCTGGATCATGGTGGGATTCAGTCTGGACAGGTCAGTGCCCGCCCTCCCCCTCCCCTCCCACACACACACACACATCTACCCACCCTCTGCTTCCCTCACCGCATCATTCCCCTATCCGCCAGCTCCCTTTTTTGACTCACTTGTGTAAACAAAATATGTCCGTGTGATAAGCTGGTGTTCAATTCTCTCTCTCTCTCTCTCTCTCTGTCTGTGGTAAACTTTAACATCGTCATTTTCAATGTAAATACTTTGTCTGCCAATACCAAATGATGGGGAAAAAATCTTCAGTAGTCATATCAGCAATAGGTTGTAAGTCTTCCGGATTGAATTGTATCTCCGGATCACTGACACGTTAACGGTTTATTTCGTTGTGGTTCCGAATCCTGAAAATGGTTGGGTTTGAAACCAGCATGACCTCAAATTTTCTTGTTCGCAATTAAAAGGAAAAAAAAAAGAGAGCAAATTCTGACAGAACACGTACAGTGACACTAACTACATCATCGACGTGTTTACTGCACATGAATATTTTTAAGTGGATACTGAATTAACAAGAATGTACTATAAACAGAGAAATTGAATGGACCTTGTGTGTAGTTTCTGCCGGAAACTGACCCTGTCCAAAACGATCTCCACACATGTGAAGAAAGCGGATACATGCAGTGTTCTTGAGGTGATGGGGGGGGGGGGGGGGGGGGGGGGTGATGTTTTAGTTCAACAGAAAATAATCAGGTTGGTTGGTTGGATGAGTATTGTAGTCTGTTCACATGATTTGTTGCTGTTGTTCTGGTTGTTTTTGACAAGCTGGTGTTCTTTCCCTCAGTGTGCACGGAGCAGTGGCCTAGTGGTAATGCACCCGACCAGGAAGTGTTCACGGGTTCGATTCCCACATACAGACCTGGAATTTTACTCGACTTTCCACTGGACTGACTTGTGGTATGGGTGCTAGTCATTCAGATGAGTCAGTAAACAAGGGTCCCGTGTGCAGCATGCCTTCAGCGCACGTTAGAAAACCCTCGGCAGCAAGAGGGTTGTCAATGGGGCGGAGGGGGGTGGGGGGGGGGGGGGAGAATGAAAAAAGGAGAAGAAAAATTCACTTGTACAGTGAAACAAATATACTTGCAGACAGAAAAAAAAGAAAAAGAAGAGGGTGATGCTGCATTGTGGCGACGCACTCACGCTGGGGAGAGCAGCCCAAGTTTCTCACAAAAAAATCTGCTGAAACAATTATACAACACAATACATACTATATACAATATAATGGTAATATTGATAATGAATGACATTTGTATTGCGCATTTAGCTAAGTAACGTTAAACTCAATGCACTGGCACTTGCCCATTTACACACAGCCACACCTGAAAATGACAAACCACACACACACACACACACACACACACACACACACACACAGAGCTCGAATTAACAGTTGGGAAATATATGTGACGCAGCACGCGAAAACCCCGCTAAAGTCGGAATTTATCATTTTTTACACTTGTATACCTTCTAAAAGTTTAAGAACCACAGATTAAAAAACAAAACAAAAGCAGAATGGATCTATCTGTCATAGTTTTTTTTAATGATTTTTTTTCTACGTTCTTGTGCCCCAGGAATAGAAATGGAGAAATCGGCTCATGAAAACCCCCCCACATGTTTGTGTGCCTGTGACTTAAAAAAACAACAAGAATTATCCATAATATCTATGTGGTGTCAAAACATTCAGAACTGAATAAACTTTAAATTTCCATATGAAAGAGGCACACGAAAATTCGTCTTTTCACTCTGCACTACTCAAACGAAGACAATTTTGGTAAGTGGAGGAGTGACGTCATGCAATACATGGAAAAACCCACACATTTGTCTGCCTGTAACTTTAAAACAAGAATTTTCCTGGACATAATATGTGGTGTCAGACGATTCAGAATTAAGTGAATTTTAGATTTCGATTTGTCAATTTTTTAAAAATATTATATATATATATATATGTATGTATATATATATATATATATTTTTTTTTTTTTTTTTTAATTTTATTTTTTTTTTTGTTGTTGTCAAAGGCACAGGGAGAATCGTACTTTCTCTCTGTACTCAAACAAAGACAAGAATGGCAATTGGAGGAGTGACGTCATGCAATACAGATTGTACAGTCACAAGAGAGCCGACGTCGACAGTGATTATTCAGATATTTGACGCCCATAAGCTGATACATGAACCTTTCGAACTTTGGTTTAGATCCAGATCAAACTAACGTTTACTAACTGCAGTCATGATGTGTATTGCCACATAATCAGCCGACGTGAAATCAGCCTGGAACATAGACTCAATGATTAGTCTCTATTATGGTATGGAAGCGCAAATCCACTGAATGTTACAACTGAAGTGATGATCATGTCGTTTGTATGCAGCATTACAAACAGTTCCAGTGTCTTGACAAAGATTGAGATGATGTGTGAGAGTAGTTGAGGGAGTGAGAGCACGTGCATTCGTGCGTATGTGCTTGTGTGCGCGCGCGCATGTACACTATATGTGCGCGTTTATGTTTTGTGCATGCTCGCATGTGTACGTGTGCGTATGTGCGCGTGTGTACGCGTGTGTATGTGTGTGTGCCCACATGTACGTGTGCAGTTTATGAACGTTTGTGTGTATATGTTTGTGAATGTGAGTGATGGTAAAGTGTGAGTGTTCGCGCGCCCACGTGTTTTTCCTGTAAGTGTGAAAAACATGGCGAGTGTGCGCATGAACGCATGCGCGCGCACACACACACATACAAACACATACATAGGTCTGTGGGCAAATCCGCACGCTCCCGAACACAAGAAAATCTTGCATTGTTCGGATTGGAAATGCGCGTTTGATCCGCCAATCAGAAATTGTCGAAAGAAATGGACTTGCCCGGTGTGACTGCCGAAAATATTTCACCAGAATTTGCTTATGGCATGTTTGTTACAAGTTAGTAAAGTCGGAAAGTCGCGACAACAGAGGAAGTCTGAAACTTTGACGGATGATTTAAAACAATGAAATAAAGATGGATGTGGGTGATGAAGATAGGATCGTTTCGTTTGCAGAACACAACATGACTTCGAAAAACACTAGTATCGGATGATGATACAAAAATATATGTATCAGATTCATATCAGTTCTGTTAACCCCCGCCCCCCTCCCAACACCAACGCCCCCTCCCTTCCCTTTGTCATATTTGATTCGTTGTTGTTCTGCAGGAATCGCGCATAAACCATAGCTTTGTTGGCAGAAGCAAAGGAATAGCACGAGAACATGAACTGTGTAAGCAAACTACTAATGCTTTCCTGATGATGATGGATAACCAGTGTAAATCCCTGAGTACATCGTTGAGCAGTGTATTGCCCTCTTGTTTGATTGTCTGAGCAAGCTGCGTGTCGTCAGCATGGTCACAGCCTCTCCTCGCCATGGAAAAGAAAACTTTGGAAAATACTCCACCCACATCAGCTGCTCTTGAACGGCACACACAGAGAGCAGTTTACCCGAGAGCGTGCTTACATCTGGAGGTAGAACGGTGGAGATTGCCAAAAGGAGAGGGGAATACCGACATTTGTGGACCATTTTACAAAGCTCAAGAAACTTGATGTGAACTGATTCACTGCTCCTGCACAGTGGTGTGCAGAGAAAGGTGCAAATGGTGCTGGACCAACTTTAGGTGCACATTCTTGTGTACATATGACAGGGATTGTCACAAAGACTAAACATTGCCCAGTTGGAAAGAGACAACCCAACCAGTCGAGAAGGGTTTTTCAGTAACTTTGTGATACCAGCTTGATGTTTTAGTTTTTCAGTCAAGCTGAAACTATCAAAATTGTTTATTTGGCTTTATAGATTATGTACTTTGTAATTCTTGTAACCACACATCCGATGACATGCATGTGGGATTTTCATATCAAGAAACCGTCCCCCACCCCAACCCCCAAACTCTTCATCATGCCTCCTTTTTCATTGCCCTTTGATGTCTCGTGAGAGTGATGACTGAATCAACGCCCGACAACCCCACTGTGACACTTGTTCAGAGCCATTAGTCTCTGCTACAAATCTCCTTAACAATTTCCGAGATATGGCCTGGTGTCCTAATGGTAGATGCAAGCATGCAGCAACCGATCTGGTGCTGTGATTGGAATGGACTAGTCACTTTTGTAATTCTTATGAGATTGTGCCAGCCAGTCATGATCCTGTAAGTGTGTTATTGTATCAGTAGTTTACAGTAAAAATCAGCTACCATACCAGAGCACAATCTGGAAGAACAGGACCTTGGCTGATGGGTAAAAGCAGATTTACAAGTTTTTAAACTTCTGAGGACTGCTGTTAAACATTCATTTTATGTGCTTTTTAGTACCACAGCAAATATGATTTGAAACGAAGAGAATGGTCTCACTGTATTTCCCACATTATAAAATATACAATAGCACGACCTAATAGAATACGTGTTGTTGTTCAGGCATTAGAGATATCTTCCAGGCCTAATTATGGCTGCTGACCTTATTGCAGATTTAATTAATCTCCTGACGTGTGGCTGATAGACTTTAAACAACACAAATTCAAATAGATTCTAGGTAATCAGAGTGTTTATGAATATAGCTAATACAGATCTAGCGCAGCACAGTATTTGTGTGAATGGTTACAAGTAGCGCGATAAACAAACACTGTTTTGAACAGTAGTCACCGTAATGTAGTCAGTACGTGTAGTGACCTAATTTCAAGACAAAATTTAGCAATCTTAAGAAAGTGATGGTAGGTCTATGTGCCTCAAAATGTTCAGATAGTATCACAGTACATGCGTGCAACACATATTTTCATTCAGTTGTCTCTGGCTACAAATTATATATTTGTCTTCAAAACATTTTAAGTGAAAGGGTTTGCCGGTCAAGGTAATCTGGTTTTACTGTGACCAAATTACATGTTCAGTGCTAAATCTATTAAGCAAGTGTCTGAAACGAATAATATAGATAACACAACACACTGATTGTTTGAAAATCAAAGTGATGCTCAAAGGAAAGTCAACATTTAGATCTGCAGTAAGTGACGTGACCAGTGCGTGAAGGGTAACCTACTTTCATAGCTATTTGTAGCCAAACGAGGAAAGTGTCAAGATGCCTATTGCCTGTATCTCGGGTGTCCCCAAAAAAGTGAACCGCTTTTTGACAAGTATATAAAAGCAGTTAACTTTTTTTTGGATGTTCAGATTGAGTCACAGTTCATGTGTGCAATAGGTCCTGCTTTCACTTCACTACCTAACTGTTGGGATATGTTGAGAATTGCTGCAATCCGCTTAGAAGATGTTGTTTCCGAAGACGCCATATTTGTTTACTTCACGTTAAGTCCAGGGCAGATACAAAAATGGTCCAAATGTGAGCAACAAAACCGTTCTTTTTACGATAAAATAGAAGAAATCATACTCATCACACTGATGTAAAGTTTACCGCTGTAGGTGGGCGGGAACATAAATTTTGATTTTCAATAATTATTGTTCACACTTCTGGCCGTGAGAGAGCGCCTTACAAATAGTCGCAAGGTAAGAGCATGCAAGAGTTACGAAAGCGTCGTATAAAGGGTCACCAGAGAAAAGCGTTTAGCGCTGTGCAGTACATGTGACTGATTGCTGCCGCGCTGATGTTGTCCTATACCTCCGTTAGTAGGACACTGCGGCAGACGACAGATACCGTACAGAAAATAATAGAACTCTTTGGGGTCAAAAGAAAAGAAACATTTTTAATTTCATGTACTTTATACTAAATTGGTAGAAGACGCAAATTTGGTTTTATGAATGTTTTCCAGTTTCTTACCAGTCACGACATTTCATAAAGAATGAAAACAGTATTATTCTGACTGCAAAGGTGAATTTTCGAAGGCAGCACGGGATCATTTAGTTCGTAAGTACAATTTTGTTGACATTTTACGCGATGCACAAGAAATACTTCATGTTCTGCTTATTAACGCGTAGAATACAAATACCTAAATACGTGTTAACCATGTTTGTTTGGATGAACTTTGTCCGCGGAACACTGTCCAAACAATTAATTCAGAAAGCATGGAAGGCAGATGATGGCAAAATCGACCAACATCATGTCTTGATGTGAAAAGGACGGTATGAAATACATCTTTTTCTTGGGAAATGAACCAATGTTTGCAAATGTGACTCATGAACCTTGGCGCTGTAGACACGTCAGTTTAGCGTGGGAAAGAGAATGCATGTGGCTGGAGTATGAAGGTGGCAAAATGAAGTGCATCAGATAGTCATGAAGAGCAAAGACTGCCTGGAAGATGAAAATGGGTCAGTCTCCAGAACTTTGTTGGAAATCGGGGTCTCTCAGTCTGAAGTGTTTACAATGATTATTCAATTTTTTCACATGTTATCAAGATTTCAATTGAATAGAGAAATGTCTGCAACAATTTTGTGAGAAACTGTTTTGTTCTTGTGTCTTAAATGTGTTGAAAATTATTAAAAACATCCAAAATTTCAGCGCCATTTTGTGACATGTCTTTGTGTCTGAACTTGAAGTGGTCAGAAACAAATAAGTACAAATCTGATTAAAATCCAGTACATACAGACACGATCTATATTCATTTGGTGTTATGATAAAGCATTGATCATCAATAAAAATGGTATATATTAAGTTTGAAATATTACGCAAAAAACCCGCGTAACAGACGTAAACAACCCGTTCCACTTGACATGTTTTTCATTCATTCAAATGCAAGCAGATTCATGAATACACTACACGTTCTTTACTTGCAGCAGGTGGTCAACACATCTATTTTCGACAGGGCATACTCATTTTCTGGTAAAAAGAAATAAGAAACACAATACCTTGCTGTTTTATCAATGCTGTTCTGCCATACCGCAGAGGGAAAGCCTTAGTGTACCCCTTTACGCGGAAGTTATACAGTACAATACCTTGTTGTATTATCAGTTCTGTTCTGCCACCTACAGATGGGTAGCCATAGTGTACCCCTTGAAGCGGAAGACGTTCTGCACGGTGCGTAACGCTCGCATTGCCTGCAGCCTGGTGCTGGTCTTCTGCCTGGCCTGCGAGCTGCCTGCAGCCTTCGACATTGCCATGTTAAACGTGGGGCGAGAGTGGTTGTGCGGGATGGAAGACAGTGACATTCTGGTGTGGATGTCTGTGGAGACAGTCTTGAACAACATCCTCCCCTGTTTCTTCCTCCTCTGCTTCAACACCCACAGTCTGATCACTATCAAGCAAAAGATGAATGAGAGGTGGGTGATACTACTTTGTGTTGGTGGTATATACATATATATTTTTAACCCAGTATCATATGGAATGGTGGTTTAGTGGTAAAGCGTTCGCCTGGGAAGCTGGAGAGTCGAATCCTGCACCCACCAGTATTTTCTCCCCACTCCACCAGACAATTAGTGGTGGTGGTGGTGGCCTGGACGCTAATATTTCCAAACAGAGGTCCCGTGTGTAGCATGCATTTAGTGTACATAAAAGAACCCACGGCAACAGAAGGGTTGTCCCTGGCAAAATTCCGTAGCAAAAACACACACTTTGATAGGAAGAACATATACACTTACAGACAGAAAAAGTAAAATGAGCGGCGCGGGCTGCAAGCCCCAGGGACTATTCCACTGGTGGGTTGTAATTATTTTTTTCTCAATCACCTCCTCTTCCCCCTCTTCTCGTCCAGTCTCTCACCCTTTTCCATCCCCTTTGCATGACTGTGCATGTGCGTGCTAACAGAAGCGTACATCAGAATCAATGCTAAAAGGAAGAAGAAGAAGTTTACACTTAGACTGTGGGCACTGGTTCATAAGGCATACGTTTTATCGATAACATCATTATGTTCAAATTAAAACGATGGTCATTGAATTGTATTGTATTACTTTTTTTGTCCCATCGGGTTTCTCGGTGTGAAATCCGGGCTTCTCTCCCCGCGGAAAGCGCCTCACCACAGTGCAACGCCACCCTTTTTTCTGCCTGCACGCGCATTCGTTTTCCCATCAAAGTGGGTTTTTTAAAAGAAATTTCCAGGGGTAACGCTTTTGTTGTCGTGGGTTCTTTTATGTGCGCTAAGCGCATGCTACACATGGGACCTCGGTTTATCACCTCATTCGAACGACTAGCATCCGGCCGGCCACTCAATGTCTAGTGGAAGGGGAGAAAATTCTGGCGAGTGTGGAAATAGATCCAGTGTGCTCAGAAAAAAAGTTCTCTCGCTTCCTAAGAAAACGCATTACCACTAGGCCATCACTCTACTATTGTACTAACCGACATACTGTTCATCACTAACCAACGTTCACACCAAGACAGTATGCAAGCGGTGGGATAGTAAGGTGTATTTGTGGGCTGGTGACGAAGATTATTGGCTGGCTGTGATGTTAAGGATTGGTGGGATGATCACCCCCGAAAGCGGAGTATGGCTGCCTACATGGCGGGGTAAAAAACGGTCATACACGTAAAACCCCACTCGCGTTTATACGTGTGAACGTGGGAGTTGCAGCCCGCGATTACAGAAGAAGAAGAAGAGGTGGGATGATCGTGATAAAAATCAGAATTGGAAGGATGATGAGGATGATGCTACTAAACATGAAGTGGTAAACACTGATGACAGCAATACTGGTGATGACAACAACAGCAGCAGCAAGAAAGCTGATGGTGACAAGAAAGATAAAGAAAAAAAGAAAAGAAAGAAAGAAAAAGGAAATAGATAAAAGAATAAAAAGAATTAAAAGCAAACTATGACAACTAAAATGATAATGAAGGTTCAGACTATGTGACTAACGGAATGTATGATAGTCAGCTGTTTCCAGCTGTGACTACCAGAGGCATCTGCTGTCCTGATTAGATGGCTAGAATTTGATTATAGTTGAGAGTGTCTTGCCCAAGTTACATCCCCACTCCTTCGGCCAAGAGGGTTTCAGGACAATTGGCGTTGGGATGGTTCCCAAAGGCCAACTAGCCCCCAGGGCTGCAGCAGAAAGAGCCAGTGCAATGTTGACTCCTATTTCAGGATCATAGTCCTTCACAAAAGACTAAGCTGTAAATGACTTCCGACAGCAGAGGAGAAACCACTGATAGTATTGGAATGAGCAATATAAAAAAAGACAATTACGTCAACGATGACACAGTATTCTGAGGAGTTAAAACAGGGAAGTCTGTCACATCATTAATTTTCTTATTCTTCTTCTCGTTCGATGGACACCCCATTCTCCGCGATGAAGGCAGCTGTACACTGCAGGTCCTCCACACAACTGTGGAGCTTCCGGGTCACAGTAGTTGAGTCGGGCCAGTACCTCTTCTTGATTACCTCATGGACGGGGCAGGACTGCGGCAAATGATCTGTTGTCTGGTTGTCAGTCCCACAGGAGCACCTTGCTGAGTGACCAATGCAGAATTTAGTGTGTGAGTGGCTGGTTTAGGCGGTTGTGGCCTGTCCTGAGTCTGAAAACTGACATCTGTTCCCACCTAGTCAGCAGGTAATAGGGTCTGTCCTTTTGTGGTGTAATGTGTTCCATCCACTTCTCCTGTTGCTTTCCTTCTCGAGGGAGTCTGCAATCACATTGCCCAGCACATTGCAGTTAGAGTGAATCCATTGTAGGATGACAGCGTGGTTCTTGCAAAGAGAGGCAAGAGCAGAGAAAAGTTCGTTTAGATGACTGTTTTTGATGGACTGTAAGGCCTACAGGATAAACTGGTCATCAGTCAGGAAAACGTGAGCGGTTACCTCGATTTGGACTGCTGCTGTTTTCAGGGCTGCTGCCTCAGCTCTATTGTTGGTGGAGTACAGGACGATAGGGAAGCAGATCTTTTCTTCTCTGCCTGGGAACTGAATGTAGATTCCTGCCCCACCATTTCGAACAGCTTCTTCGGCAGAGCTGTCAGTATAATCATGAGTCCAGGAGTCTTTTTGGCAGTGGGTTTGGAGGTGCCGGAGGGTTAGGGACGTTTTCTCAGTGCCACTGTGAGATCCTCTGGGGCCAACAAAAGGGATGCTGAATTGAACATGGCTGAGTATTCCCTCTGCGTATGCAGGGTCAGCCCGACACCAAGGAATTTCTTTGAGGTCATGGTCAAGGTTGTCTGATTTGGCTGGGACAGTCGGTATTTTATGGGATGATCCTGCAAATCTTTAATTTGGCAGCTTAGGTGAGGAGCTGGGCATCTCTGTAATCATCAGCAGGCTGGAGCCCAGTGACGGTTTCAAGCTCCAGTATTGGCACTGACTTCATGGCCCCGGTGATGATGTGGCTCTGCGTCTTGCTGACTCAAGGTTGGACTTGGCTGTGGTTCCCCATACTGTCACACCATACTCAAGCACTGGTTTAACTCTTCCAGTTTAGAGCCTCCTGAGTCTCGTGGTGTCTGTGCACCAAGTAGTTCCTGCCAGCTTTTTCATAACGGTAAGTCGCACCTTGGCTCTTGCTTCTGCCTTCTCTGCTTGCTTCTTCCATGTCAGGCGCCTGTCGAAAGTTACTCCAGGTACGTGGAATTGTCCTTAGCAAGTACATTTTGTCCCTTAATGCGCAGCGTGGCCTTCTGTTCTTTTGATGAGAGACGAAAGACAGAGTAGGTGGTCTTCAGAAGCCACTGCTTTGTCCAGCCTTTAAGAATGCTCAGCACCTGGTCCAACCTGTAGTTGGCTGTTGTGAGGTGTTCCTCCAAGTACCAAAGACCAGATCGTCAGCATATAAGGCTTTCTGGACTTTGTGTGGCAGATCTCTGACGGTGTCGTTGATGAAAATCAGGAAGAAGGTTGGGCTGAAGACGCCTCCTTGGGGAATTCCTTCTTGCACCATTCACATGGATTTGGGTTCTCGTCTTGTTCAGGTACTGGGAGATCCGCTGGTACATACAGCCGGTCACACCACTCTGTTGGAGTTTCAGCAAGAGCCCATTTTCCACGCTTTATTGAAAGTCATTTCCGTGTCTAACCACACCGTCAGAGCTTGCTGTTTTTCCTAAAAGCCACCCTTGATCCTTTGGGCAATGTAGGTCACCTGGTATTCAGTGGAACGGTGTTGCCTGCAGTATGCCTGCTCTGGAGTGATGATATTGTTCTTGTCTAGGCGCCGTACTACGTGCATGTTTATCAATCACTCCATTAGCTTGCCAACACAGCTGGTGAGGCTGATGGGACGGTAACTATCCGCTTTCGTTGAGTACTTGCCCTTCTTGTGGATGGGCACTATATCAGCTTCTCACTAGTTATCTGAAACATGCCTATTTTCCAGCTGTTATTGAAGACAATGAGGAGTTTGAATTTTGCTTTGGTGCTTAGGTGTTCAAGTATTTTGTTGGTAACTTTGTGTGGGCCAGATTTCTTGTCGTTCAGTGTCTTTAATACTTCCTCCAACCCGTTTTTGTTGAAAGGCTTGTGTACGTATTCTAGTAGATCTTGTTCTCCCTGTTGGTTCTTGAGCTTTTCATGAACTTACTATTTCCAGTCTTCTGGAATCTGGATGTTGCTGACCTGCTCATAGCTGTTGAAAAAACAGTTTGCTGCTTCTTTCCCTGTCACTATCTCCTGGTCTTTTTCAATCGTAACAGGGGCTGACCTTGTGTCCTCATCATTCATTGCCTTGGTAAGCTTTCAAAGCTTATTTCTATCTCTGTCAAGGTTGAACTTTTCTGTTTTCTCCTTCCAACTCGTTCTTACAGCTTGAATTGGACTTTTGATATTTGTCAGAACAGGCTTTGAGGGCAATATTGATCTGGAATTGGGTTGTTCGCTACCTCCACTCTAATTCTGGCTACTGCCTTTTCTAGTTCCTGTAATTCCTCAGTCCAGAAAGGCCTGTAGTTATTGCAAGCGCCGCATGAAAATGTTTCTGATGCTGGTTTCTGGGTGGCCTGGTTGAAACGACTGGAGGCTTTGTTAGCGTTGAAGTCATTCACCTTGATGCCTTTGCAGTACTCGTTTGAGAGGCATGTGAACATTCCCCAGTCTGCTTTCTGGAAATTCCATCTGTGGTAGGACTATGGGCTGCTGGGCCTGGACTGCAGATTGATGGCCAGTGACACTGGTCTGTGGTCACTGCCTGCCAACTGGCTCTGCACCTTCCTGCTGATTTTTCGGGAAAGGTTTGAGGGCAAGGTCCTGGGTAGAATTCGAAATGCATTGACCAGAGAAAAAAATGCTGGTGGGTCTTCTGGGTCATTAAGCAGAAGCATATTGTTCTAAGTCTGCTAGTCCTCCACTTAATCTTCTCTGTGGTCAGTTTCGTCGTAACTCCAGCAAGTAGGGTGACTGTTGAGGTCACCAAC
The DNA here is from genome assembly GCF_041734735.1 of Babylonia areolata. NCBI lineage: Eukaryota > Metazoa > Mollusca > Gastropoda > Neogastropoda > Buccinidae > Babylonia > Babylonia areolata. The sequence continues at coordinate 34,775,510 of NC_134897.1, forward strand.
AGCCAGGCAGTTTTCAGGTGGTAAGTGCATCATCTGCAGTGAGAGATCATTATCTGTCAGGCAGGTGATCAGGTTGAGGATGGTGATAACCGATTTGTCCATGGTGATCTTGACTCCATCGATTTCAGCTTGTTGGTTTGTGTCCACTTTGAAGTCTGTGGCTGGAATGTTATTCCTGACGAGTATCAGCACTCATCCTTTGTGTCTTTCTTCCCTATCCATCCTGAAGGTTTAGTATCCTCTAACAGTGAACCTGTGACTGGTGTTCAGGTATGTCTCTTGGATATAGGTCAAGTCAATGCTCTCTGCATGCAATCTCTGTAAGTGTAGTCTTCTTATTGTAGACACCCTCTGCATTCCACTGGAGCTCTTCTCACTGATCACCTCCTGTCTCTTTATATAAACACATTATGTTTCTGGTATGGTGACTTGCTGGCAACATTGAAACATTCATGTTTAAAACGTTCTTTCTCACCCTCTCTAAGACTGTTCTCTTTATGTTTTTCAAACTATGACATTCACTTGTTCAATAAACATTTCTGTAAGAAACCAAAAAATCACCCCCACCCCTCAAAAAACAACAACAACAAACAAACAAACAACAACAACAAAAAACAACAACCACACAACAAAAACAACCCAACCAACCAAATGGAAAGGACAATCTTGACTGTTGACCAAAGCGGTGTCACCAGCTTGTACGAAATGTGTAAAGACTGGGTAGGTGAGTGTGTGGGAATTTCAGAAGAGATCCTTAGAGTGTTTATTTTGCAAGGCTGACAGCATACATCACTCTTTCTTTTTCACAGAATGAAAATGACAGCCACTGCAAGGAATTCAATTCGTCGCGAGACGAACAGCCAACAAGAACCAAGAACCCAGCAGAGGCAGCAGCCAGCAGAGAGAGGCCCAGAGAACAGCATGGAGGCAGAAGCCAACAGCAGACAGAGGAAGATGAACAAGATGACCCGTGCGCTCCTCAGCATCCCTCTCTTCACCTTCATCACCCTCGTCCCCCATGCCTTTGTCTCAAACATCGAAAGCATGCGGATTTTAATCGCATGGTTGAATGGCACGGTGAGCGCTGTTTTCAACGTTTTTGTGGTATTCGGTGAAAACAGGTTATACCTATTTCTGGGTAAACAATTTAGTACATAGACATGAAGGAAACAGACCATACGCCAAGCATTCTTGCAGACATTCGCAAGAAGGGGGTTGTAGATAAAAAGAAAAATTCATTTTTCCAAGACTGCTCAAGGCTCATTTTGTCCAAAAATACGCCACATACAGAACAGAGGCAAAGTGAAGATAGATATTTACTGAGAAATACGCATTGTTACTCTGTAAAACCAAGGCATGAAATTCCTACCTTTGTCGTTTGCGCTGCTAATCTAGCATACATGCTGATAAGTTACAGAAAATAAACGCAGAGATCCCCCCTCTCCCCCCAAAAAAAGCCATACCGACCAAAGACCCTTCATGTATACATTCATTTATCATGAACACTGAGTATTACTGGCAGACAAAGTATGAAACTCGAACAGCAATAATTCCAGACTGGCCAAGGACCTTTTGTCCAGAATGTGCCCAACACACAACAGTCTGAACGACGAAACACTTAGTAACATGAGCACATGCCAAATGAAGAGTATACGAATGGGGCTTGAAGCTTCTTTTGTGTGTGTGTGTGTGGGGGTGGGGTGGGGGGGGGGAGTCTATTTCTCTGTACTTTTTATTCGTCTGGATGAAAGGCGCTGGGTGGGTAGTCGAAAGCAACAATAGATTATCATGGTCTGAATGTGTCTTTATCTTCTGCATTCTGATTCCTCATAATAATAATAATAACAATATAACAATGATAATAATGATAGTAATGAATGAATGATGAATGATAAGGATACTATCATAGCGCCTATCCTCGGTCGAAGACCAAGCTCTAAACGCTTTACAAACAAGGGATTATTTTCACAAAAGGTTGCCTACCAGGGTAACAGTTTATTTCTATTGCGCCTCTTATTAAAATACAATAATGCTCAAGGTACAGCACATGAGTAAGATACAACAAAAGAAATATCTTACTGGAAAATCATAATCCCATTCTCTCTCTCTCTCTCTCTCTTTTTTTTTTTTTTTTCAGAAGCCAAATCTGCAAGTTTTTCAATACGAGATCTACCTTCGCATAATATATACCATGAGCTTCGCTGCCACCTTCTATCTTCTGATGGTCACCTCATCGTCCTACCGCCGCATTGCCCGCAACATAGTCCGCTGCAAAGCGGCAACCCAATAGCGCGAATAGTTCTAAAGTACGAACTCTGGATAGTCCGAAAGCGCGAACGAACGTTGAATAGTCCGAAAACGCGAACATAGGAAAGTTCAAAAGGGTGACACGACACAAACCAAACCCTAATCTCATAATCATTTTCCAAAAGCGCACTGATCGAGTGAGCTGATGAATGAATACCATTTCTTCCAGCTCTTTTCACCTGCGATTTTCGTGGTGCAGTAGTTGATGTGTTAGTTGTTTTTTTTTTTTCATTATCAAATATTTGTGAAGTACGAGAACCAGCTGTCAGATCAATTGTCAGATACCCCTCCATGTGGGTATCAAATCATTATGTTAAAAAGTTATTGTGCCAGAAAGTCACACAGCATGTAATACCGACAATTCATTTATTAATCTATTTTACAAACTTAAAAAAAGTCCATTTTGATAGGTCAACATTTTACTACAACAACTTAACTGACATTTACAAAAAGAAAAAAAAGAAGAAAAAGAAGAAAAAGATTGACAGACAGAAACAGCCAAACATTTTGATTAAACATAGGTTGGTTATTATCATGGAGTGTTGTCATTCACTTCTAAGGATCTGTCAGGTATCTTAAAGTATGTTCACAGTAAGTGAACATCACACTCATTTCTTACGAATATCAAACAACAACAAAAAAATGTGCGTGGTTAATTTTCGTTAATCATGAACAGATGACTAATCATTTGTGATCACTAATTTGTAAGGCAACCATTTGGTGAAAAAAGTGGCATAGCTGAAGTTAATATATGCAATATATTCTTCAATTCTATATCGAATCTTTAAATTGTTAAAAAAAACCCGATATTTGTGGAAAGTTGTCTTCAATTTTACATAAATATAAGTAATACTTTGCAGATAATACCATAAACACAAAACACCATCGGTTGTTATTGTCGCATCATATCCAAAATAACACAAGTGATCCTGTTGACTTCAGATTTGCAGGGTTTACCAAATTTGTTAAAGTGTTTCAAAACATTTGCACATAATTACACTTCCAAAAAGAATGATCAGTACTGTCTCTGCGTTCTCTACAAAAAAAAAAAAAAAAAAAAAAAAAAATTACATTTGTTATTATCAGTAACACCAGTTTCTTTTAAAATAATGTTTGTACATAAACATCTGTGTTCTGTTAGCAGAAACCATTTCAGTTTTACATCAACTATCTTGTGTGCATACGGAAAAAACAATTTCCAGTTATGATGCATCAAAAACATCAAGTCCCAATTGTTGCAACATTTTGGTTTCATATCATTTTCAATCAACACATCATAACATGGTCTTGAGTCTTCAGAGACAGAAAACAAGTGTTTGAAGCAGAGCGAAGTATTTGTGTGTCTGTTGCTCTCCACAATAATACTATATTTTTTAACCAATTCTTTTATTGTCGATTTATATCCAGCAAAAGTAAGGAAACCAATGTGCAAATTATATTTTTCTTTGAAGCGTACATATGATGAAAGAACTTGACCATCATTATCGAAAAACTGGGCAAGACAATAGACTTCATGATTACTGAGCAGTCTGTATATAATATACTTTTTTTTTTTAACCAATAATTAGCACATGAATGTCATAACACAATGGCTTAGCGAACAGTTCGGCTGAATTCTTGGGTTCACATTTATAGAAGAAAATCTTATAACTTTCAAGAACATTTGTCCAGTTATATTTCGTAAGATATGAGATTGACTCAGGACCATTGGGGGAAGTTACATAACAGAAGGTGCTTCCATTTGTGATTCGATTTTTCAGCTTTACGAATCCAGGAAAGCTTTAAAGATAAGGCAAACAATTTTAACACCAGGAAGACCAGTGCCACCATTAAAAAAAACAACAACACTTGAATGAGCAGTTGTACGACTAATTTTTTATCTGGTTTCTTGTTCCAAACAAATTTATTACAAATCTGTTGACATGTATAAAAAAATGCATCTGGTGGGTTTGGCAAAAGCAACCACAGGTGAGTAAGTTTAGAAAGAATAATATATTTTAGAACTGCTATTCTGCCTAGTGGCGCTAACTGGCGTTTTAACCATATCTTATACAAATATTTTAGTCTACTAATATCTGAATAATTCATATTTGCAATTTTCTTTTAAATCATTAGTGAACCAAAGCCTCAACATTCGGAATTTTGTAGGATTCCAGTCCATACGTAAATGTTCCATATAACGAGTCTTGAATTTTTCTTGCTTCCTAACCAAATAGCACCCGTTTTGCTTGAATTCAAATAAAGAGTTGAGACACAGCCAAATCTATTAAGAGCTGTAACACAACATTCAAAAGACTTCCTATCCCCAGCAAGTAAAAATTGCGTATCGTCAGCATATTGGGTCAGTTTATTCTCGACATCATCAATTGTTATTCCTCAGATATCCGAATTTTCCCTTACCGTAATAGCTAATATTACCGCACACAGTACAAACACATAGGGTGATATAGGGTCTCCTTGTCTACAACCTCTCTTAATTTCGAACCAGTCAGAGACCTGACCATTTACAATTACACATGACTTAATACCTGTGAAAAATACACAAATCCATTTACACATATTTTCTTTGAACCCAAATGCGTTTAATACCTTAAACATTAACTCCCAGTTTATTGAGTCAAAAGTCTTTTTGAAATCTATGTTTAGTAATAAACCAGGTAAATTATGTTTATCTAAACAGGCAGTGGTATCATATATTATCTCAAATCATCTCCAATGTATCTATTTCTAATAAACCCTGTTTGATCTTCGTTAATGATAATAGGTAATACGGGCTTTAAACAATTAGCAATATAAGATGACCCAATCTTATAAACCACATTTAAAAGAGAGATGGGTCTCCTATTTTTCTATTGTCTTAGCTTATCACCTTTAGGGATACATGTAATCATTCATTATTGTCTTGGCTTATCACCTTTAGGGATACATGTAATCATTCATTCCTTTTGCACAGAAGACATTTTTCCTTTTATGAAACTATCATGAAGTGCTCTAACAACAAATATTCCTATTTTCTTTCAAAAGACTTTAAAAGAATTCTGCACTAAAGCCATCTGTGCCTGCACTTTTATCATTTTCATATTTCTAAGAGCTTGCGTCACTTCCTCCATTTTAATCATACCCTCCAGAACACTTGCTTCTGACTCACTCAAACATGGAATATCCTTCACTAAAATTAATCTTTAATTTCACAATGTTGCACCCCAACATTTACATACAAGGATCTATAAAAATTCTGTACTTCACTTAAGATATACTTTTGGTTTGTCAGAACACTGTTGTATTGATAAATAAATTTGGCCATGTGTTTGTTAATATAGTGACGTGTTTTTTGTGTGTTTTTTTTCTTCTAATTTACAACAAAAAAACAACAACAAAAAACAACAACAAAAACTTACTAACTTTCTCTCCCTCAGCTACCAATCTAGCTCTAGATCTTAAACAACGCCCCTTTCATCCGTTTCTCTTGAATATCTTGTAACTGTTTTTGTCTAATTTCTATAACTCTGATATATTCTACATTTTCATTTTGACATTTATGTAATTTACAGATGTCTTCTTTCTTCTAACTTTCTTCTTCTGTCATTTTTTTCTTTTTTCATTGAAGCAGAAGAGATTGTTCTTGATCGTATTTTCATCAAAAGGAAATCAAGAAAAATGTCATCAGGAACGAAGAACACCAGTTCATCATCTGGTGTGTCATCTGAATACATATCAATAGCTTTTTTTTTAACATTATTAATTTCCATATTTATTTCATTCACATATACTTTATCATTCAGAAGGGATGTACCTAATTTCCAAAAGGTGTTGCTTTTTTACATTCTTGCTGAATTTCATTTTCAGCGAAATGGCTGAATGATCTGTTCTGTACCCATTTTCTCTATCTGCATCATCTGTCAAGGATACTACAGTATATGAAATAAAAAAAGAAATCTAATCCAGCCTGTTGGAAACGATTAATTTTCCGTGTGTAATGAGGGCAGTCTGGGTTTATTTCCAGCCAAATGTCATTTAAATCTAATTGTTCTATCATTTTCAGCTACTTCTTTTGCTTCAAGATTATTCATATGCTTATAATAATAGTAAACTATTGTTGAATTAAGAACTACATTGAAATCCCTAGCTGTTATAACATTTTCTACATTATTTTCACCTATTTTTTGTTTGAAGTTGACATAAAAATCGGGTTCATCTTTATTTGGTCCATATACATTACCAATGAGGAAGCTAATTTTATGTATTTCAGCAAGTAGAATAATGTAATTTCCTGAACTATCTTTCATTGTCCGTTTCACTTCAAATTCGAAATTATTGTTAAACATTTTGCGACCCCTCTTGCATTTGATGTATAGCTTGAAAAATAGCTAATATATTCCCATTCCGCTGAAACATATTTCTTCATCTTTTCCTTTGAAAGGAGTGCTTCTTATTTCTCAAGTAATGGAAAATATCACGTCTTTCCTGTAAACTGTTCAGACCTTGACAATTAATTGAAATAATAGATATATTACAATTCATTTTTGTCCATAAAGAAGCATGACAAATATATGAATCCAACCCAACAAAAAAATATATCCAAATGCACCGTACTTGGCAATACAAACCACAAAATACACCCAGACATGTTCATACAAATAACATGAAAAATCTTGGAAGTTGTGAACGTGATAGTTACATACATGGTCGAAAGACCCAAAAAATAATAATATATAATTATGTATGAAAACACTGGCAATGATATAAATATGTTACAAAAAAGCAAAATAATCTGGACTATGACTCCTGTTGTTTTACAAATCATATACCTGAAAGAAGGGATCTTAATGGTGTGATATGCGGGCGGGGGGTTATGTTAGCATGTATATGTATGTATGTATGTAAATATGTATGTATGTATGCATGCATGTATGTCGACAATTATTTTACTATGTATGTCGGCCATTACATATACAATGCATGTACGCAGGAAACGGTATAGGGTACAATCATTGGTATCATTGCGTCCGCTAGGATCAGACCATTTGTGGCTTGGAGACGCAAGCATTCGCTTTTGAGCTTTCTCAGGGCGCGTTTTTGAGCTACCGCCGTCTTGCGTACAAGTGCTTTTGAGTAAAAAAAGTTCGCGCTTTGGTTTTTTACAAGTCACCAGTCCACATGGGGTCAGGAGTGACAGGTGCATGTCACAAGCCAGTGCTCCACAAGTGTCTGTATAGTTATGCATGGATAAGTTATTTCAGTCTTTTTTGTGTGCCGCAGATTTTGGGACGTTTTGCTTTCTATATTCCGATGATGATGAATGATGATGGGTATGATGAAGATGTTGTTGCTTAACAACTATGGTGGTCTGTTTAGATTCGGGCCTACTTGACAAGGCTGTACTCTCATCGACAATAACCTTTAGCCATCGTGGGTGGACTGAATTAATATAGTTTAATGATTAGTGTTTTCTAAAAAGCGAAGGTTTCCCTGCATATTTACTTGAGCTTGTTATAGTGTCGAAATCCTCCATGCTCCAGTCGGAATTACGGTATTTAAAAAAAACTCGAAGCACTGAGTCTTCTCAATGAACCACAAGAAAAGAATAAAAAAAACAACAACAGAAAATCAAACAAAATAACAAAAAACAACAACAAAAAACAACAAAAAACAAAACAAAAAAAACAAAGAAAAAAAGAAAAGAAAAAAAAGAAAAAAAAAAGATAAAAAAAAAGAAAAGAAGAAGAAAAACGACAAAAAACCCAAAAACACACACACACACACAAAAAAAACAAAGAAAAAAAGAAGAAAAAAAACACACCAAACAAACAAAAAAAAACCCCCAAACCAACAGAAGAAAACAATTGTTTAGATTTGTGTAAACTGTCCACTAGGATAAGTGTTGTGTATCATAAACATTCGTTTTTGTGAAGTCTTTGTTGTCTGGGATAAAAGAGCAATTTGCCAAATTTACCACTTGTCATGTGTCGGGCAATGTATTTCCAGGAAAGACTGTGTTTATATACCTGGGAGTAGCATCTCTCTCTCTCTTGCTCTCTTTTATTTATGATAGTTTGTAATTTATTATTGTTTGCATTCCCCTTCCCCAGCACCTGAAGTGAATGAATATTATTGAGTCTCTCTCTCTCTCTCTCTCTCTCTCTTGTCTGGTGGGTACTTGACCCCACAACCTTCTGATATCGAGGTCGGCATTTGATCAACTGACTGAAGGCACCCCAATTACAACCAAAAGGACATTACTGATATCACATTATCATTGACATGAACTGTGCACAGAACGCATGAACTGAAACCTAAACTACAATGAATGAGAAGAATGCGAAGGAGAAGGATGGGGATATGGAGGGGAAGGAAAGAGAAAAGGAAAAATAAGTGAGAGGGAATTAGGGAGTAAGAGAGGCAGGTTGAGCGAAGGAGGGGACAGGAAAAGAAAAACAGAATGTAGGGAAGGAAGGAAAGAAAGGAGAAAAATGAAGGAAGGCGGAAAAAACAAAACAAAAAAAGAGATGAGAGAAAAAATTTCAAGTGATTATGGGGACTTGTGAAGAAATGGATTCTGTTTTTCAGTTGAAGTTGAAGGGAGGGTACCGTGGTAGTAGCGATAGCAGGATGTTTTATTTCGATAGCCTCCCATACATGCATTTCTTATGTACGTCCCATGAATTGGTTCTCCGTCTCTCTCACTCTGTCTCCCTCCTCTCTCTCTCTTTGTATCTCCCTTTATATCTGTTTCTCTCACTGTGACTGTGATAGCCCGCGTGCACACAAACACATACAGTGTGACTAGCAGGGCCGCCAGTGTCCCTGGCAACATGTTGTCACGATCCACGGCCTTCACGTCCGCCCCGTGGCTGATCAGATACTTCACCACGTTTGTGTCCTGCCCCATGCTAGTCCAGTGCAGGGCGCTGCGCCAAACGCCGGGGTCTTGGAAATTGATGGAGGCCCCGGCTTCAGTGAGGTAGCTGACAATCTAGGGACGTATTCAAGACAAAATTCGTTTTGCCTTTAAGGCAAGTTACCCTTGACATGGTAGGGACCACGCGGGTACAGTTTACCTTGGAGGTTAAGTTAACTTCGTATTTAAGACACGCGCGGTGCACTCACGCAGCCAGCCCAACAAAAAGACAAACAAAAAACATAACAGATAGAACCTGACAATCCAATACGACCAGTGGCTTTGGTTAACATGTCACAATGACAGACTGCCACTGGTACCAGCCAAATAACCCGGAATGGCATTGGGAGTATGCTAATGACATGCAGTCAAACAAAGCTGAAAAGTTAGATATTCGGAAATATTCCATTCAAAAAAAATACAAAAAAAGAAAAGACACTAAATGGAGTGACCTTAGAGCTAATATGGTCAATTTAAAGATAGACATACCCAGGTGGCGAAACTAAACTTACTTCACTACACCTTGTAAAGGTTGCTTGTTCTTCCAGCTACCAGCTGAGCAAAGATTCCACCAGAAAGTACACTGCCCACCTGACCAAACTACTGCAAGGCCTATAAAAGTCAGGGGAACTCTCTGTAGAACAGTACCGGAGATTGTACCCCTCAGCCACGGATGTGCCAAAGTTCTACGGACTGCCGAAGGTGCATAGAGAGATGTGCCCCTCCGTCCGATTGTCGCCTCCAGGGGATCCATGATGTATGAGACGGCCCGCTTTGTTGCAGACATCCTCTCACCTTTGGTAGGAAAGACGGAACATTCCATCGCCAGCAGTGCAGACCTGGTGAAGAAGCTGTCTAAATTCATACCACAGCCTGATGAGATTCTGGTGTCCTATGACGTCACAGCCCTGTTCACCAGTGTCCCTGTGAAGGACAGCATTGACATCATCAGAAGGAGGTTACAGGATGACAACAGCCTTCAGCAGCGCACCAACCTGTCAGCGGAACAAATTTGTGATCTACTATCCTGCTGCCTCAACACACCTACTTCACCTTCGAAGGACAGTTTTTCCAACAGACCGAGGGTGCAGCCATGGGGTCCCCGGTGAGTCCCATTGTCGCCAACCTCTTCATGGAAGACTTTGAGGAGAAAGCCCTGGCGTCGTTCCACACTCCTCCACGATACTGGGGCCGCTACATGGACGACACCATGACCGTGCTCAAGAGATCAGTGGTCGAAGACTTCACGACCCACCTCGACAACCAACACCCTGCCATCAAGTTTACCTACGAGGTAGAAGAGAACGGCAGCATCGCGAAGTTGGATACCCGCATCACCCGGACAGAGACAGGCCTCGCCTTCTCTGTCTATAGGAAGCCGACCCACACGGACCAGTACTTACAATTCAACAGTCACCAGCCCCTGGAACACAAGCTTGGAGTAATACACACCCTCACCCACCGAGCAAAGACCATCTGCTCCACCGACACCACTAGGGAAGAAGAGTTGCAGCACATCAAGAAAGTGCTCAGTGTGGCGGGATACCAGAAGTGGGCCTGGGACATCCCGGGGGGCAAGAAAACCATACCCCACCCCTCGACTCAACGCCAAACTCCGTCGAGAGGACACGTTTCCATGTCATATGTCAGCGGCGTCTACCAGGTAGACTGCCAGGACTGTGACCAAAGTTACATTGGTGAAACCGAGCTCAACTTGCACAAAAGACTGAAAGAACACAAACGAGAGTCCTCCCCAGTGGGCGAACATCTGACCCACAATGGAAAGGACAATGTGCAAGTTCTCGACAGAGAAGCAAGATGGTTCCTGAGGGGAGTAAAGGAGGCAGTCCACATCACCGCCAGGAACCCCACCCTCAACCGTGACCGGGGCCGACACAACCTGCCGTCGGTGTACTCCTCACTCGTCAAGTCACTTTGTCGTGAGTTCGCTCAAGGCGATGCATACAGCTGCTAATTCTCTACCCAGCAGTTGCGCTGAAGAAGCCGGCCGGATCGCCGACGAAAGCTACGCAAGTGAGTAGCCTTCTTTGACTGAGAGATCGGTATAACTTGGTAGTCATTATGTTTCGAAGTCGTTACCCTTGGACTGGGAGAGTTATAGCCCCTTACAAGCGAACTTCGCAGTCTTTCAGAAACAATGAGATCAGAGTTCGAATTTAGCTTTGGGGGTCAAGCAGACTGTTATCACTATAAAAAGGAAACCGTTGGCTTCTTTTAAATACTGTTGAGAAATGAACAGACTTTGCTGTTGTATTTTGGTCATGGGAAGGGTGGGAATGGACCTGATCATTGGCAAGCACACGACACAAGAAATCGCAGGGAAAGGCCTGATTTCAGAGCATGGCATTTTTGTGTACACGACTTGCTATAAAACTATACTACATGCGAATTAGACAATGACAGGCATGTGGGTGTGTGAGTGTTTGTGCATGCTTGTGTGTGAGTGCGTGCGCGCTCACGTGTGTGTGTGTGTGTGTGTGTGTGTGCATGCGTACATCCGAGCATCAGTGCGCGCGCACTGGACATGGCCGCTGGTCCTGTTCGCTTTTTCCTGGACAAACACAAGAAAGTGAGCGATTCTTGTCTCCGAGTAACTACCTCTTGCTTGTGTGTGTGTGTGTGTGTGTGTGTCCGGTGTTTGCTTGTTTCCTACACAAACACAAGACCAGCGAGCAAGTCCTGTCTCCGAGATACTCTTTTATTTTCGCACTGTGTGCAACGAGGTGTATACACCATCAGGTTCTACAATTTTTTTTTCCGATCGGACATTGGTTTTAAATTTTTATCCAGACATTCGATGTCTGCTCATCGATTGAAGTATACATGCATTTTTCATTTCCTGTAGTGTCGTGTGTGTCAGTCACTGATCCTAACCTGTCTTCTATGTGCTGGAAATTAATCAAATCATTTTTTTTTCTCTTTTCTTTCTTTCTTCCATTTATGGATTCGTTACAAAGTCCAGTTAAATATAAAAGTTGGAAGGATTTTCTACCACCCCTCATTTCCTTGAAATGTGAAACGAAAGTCCACATTAACTCACACACATACGCAGAAGATACACGGATACATCTTCACACACATACACGGCGCACACGCACACATGCAGGCGCGAGCGTGCGAAACACACACACACACACACAACCACACACACACACTTCCAAGTTCAGCACCCTGAACATCCATTTTCCCACTCAGTTTTTCCTTAGCCGTTTGGGAAAGGCCCGTACGTCTGGCCACACACACACACACAAACACACACACACATACACACACACTGACCGATTGATCGACCAACTGATCACGGACCGACAGACAGACAAACACAATTAAGTGGCGTATCTTTGCCGTGACACGATATCCATGCAGAACGCAACACTGATTTCACATGGGAAATTAAATTGTAAAGAAAGCTGTAAACAAGCCCCTGAACTGTCCACAAATTAAAATCCCACACCATATAGATGATTGATACTCTAAATGAAATCTGTTCCAATCAAGACATGCACGGCATATGATACTAACACAGTCCTATCACCTAACACGTCTAAACTGTGACAGAGCGAAACTGATATAGCTTTCTTCCTTCGTCTTGGCTGTGCGCGAGTCGCTTCGAGACAAACGGACAATCCGGAAATCATTTCTGGTATCAAACCGTCATCTTAATCTCACCGAGCAATCAGGATGCTGTCCCCTCACCCCCTCTCGGCGTTCTCCCCTCATCCTCCAACCATGCCAGGTACCACGTGATGACAGCCCTGCAGTCGGAGGTAGGATTAGAAGACCGTCACTTGTCTGCTGGCTTCAGGTGGTTCCAGACGTGGTACCTGTCCAGCTGTCCCAAGCGTTCACGGCATCGGGAAAAGGTGAGTAGAAAAGTGGTCTTGGAAGGTAAACTGAAGTGCAAGCACAAAATGCTAGAGAGAAAACATACCACGTTTGAACTTGAATCATGGTGAATAGGAAAAAAAAAAGATACACAAAGGAATGCAAAGTATGACTAGATAAAAAACAACAACAAAAACAAACCAATATCATGTGGGATAAAGAAGCAGGGTCGGATAGGATAAAACATGATGTAATATTTATCATAGTCACAGAGAATATAACTTGGAACAATTATTATAGCCAGTCCGAATTTAAGTATACACATACACAAACACATACACACAGATGATGCAGTTCCTATAGCCTCACGAATTCAGGACAACCTGACTCTCGATCCTATGCACGGCGTAAGCCCGCAAATATCTGTTTTAATTTTGAAATGCTTCTGATCACACTATTCTTCGCTCACACATGTTCCATACTTCTTCCCCAGTTTTCCCCCCACTCCCGAGAAGACGAAATGACGTCACTCAACGATACAGCGAACACTACGTCATCGGGCTCAGGCGACATGTCGCAACTGGGGAAGATGGGTCCAGAAGAATGGATCAGCTTCTTGAAAGTGATGACCAGTACGTAGAAGTATGTTTAGTCTCAATATTCACCACTTTGATATACGACAAAATCAACATAAGCAACACACACACACACACACACACACACACACACACACTAACACGCGCGGGAACAATCTCGGTGTGAAAAATTAAGAACTTTAACTGGTAAGGCCAGAATTAAGAACTTTTATCTGGCATGGCCAGATTCGCTTATGCTATGAAAATTCAACCACTCTCCACCCGTCCTTCTAATCAACAGTAAGGCTCTCCCCTCCTCTCTCTTCCTCACAAACACACAACACACACACCGTCTAATAACACTTCTGAATAGACGTTAAACTGAAGATTCTCTCTCTCTCTCTCTCTCTCTCTCTCTCTCTCTCTCACAAATGCTCAAGCACAAATACATAACATTTTGTGTGACACTGTGTGCGTGCGTGTGTGTGTGTGTGAGAGAGAAATAGAGATACGGTTGTGTATTTTTATCATCACACTATTCTTATATATATATATATATATATATATGTGTGTGTGTGTGTGTGTCTGTGTGTGTCTGTGTATATATATATATATATATATATATATATATATATATATATATATATATGCTTGTTGACTCACTTCTGTAAACAAAGTGAGTCTATGTTTTAACTCGATGTTCGGTTCTCTCTCTCTCTCTCTCTCTCTCTCTCTCTCTCTCTCTCTGTATCCGTGGTAAACTTTAGCATTGCCATTTTCTCTGGAAACATTTTGTCTGCCAATACCAAATTTAGTTTAAACATAGTATGAAAACAAATCTTCACAGTAATACCAACAACAGGTTGTGAGTCTCCCGAATTAAGCTGTATTTCTGAATCATTAACGATTCATTTCGTTGAGATTCGTTCCGAAATCCGAAAATTCTAAAAAAAAAAATGCTGTTCGCAGACGACATGACCTTGTTTTTCTTGTTCACAATTAAAAGGAAAGAAATACAAATTCTGGACAGAACACATACAGTGATACTAACCACACCATCGACGTGTTTACTGCATATAAATATTCTAAAGGGAACATTGAATCTACTGGAATGAACATTAAAGAAAAAATGAATCAGTCATGTGTTGCGGTGTGCTTGAAGCGATGGCAACGTCTCCTTTACCGCTGAAATAAAAAGAATAATCGAGATGCAATAATACACACAAAAATATGATTTAAACAACGTTATTATGTTCACTACAATCACATCTATTCATCACAGGAATATGAAAACGTCAATATTACTTTAAGTATTCAGTGTCCACAGTGTGTGTGTGTGTGTGTGTGTGTGTGTGTGGTAAACTTAAACATTGCCATTTCCTCTGGAAATAATTTGTCTGCCAATATCAAATTTGGATTAAAAATAGTTTGAAAAAATATCTATTTCCGGATTCATCAACGGTTTATTTCGTTGAGATTCGTTCCAAAATTCTAAAAACCGCATCTCACTTAATTGCTTGAAGTGTTTGGTGTGAAGAGAATATGACCTCGTTTTTCTTGTTCACAGTTAAAAAAGAAAGAAATACGAATTCTGTACGGAACACAGACAACGATACTAACTACACCATTGACGTGTTTACTGCACACAAATATTCTAAAGTGGACACTGAATTACCTGGAATGAACATAAACGAAAAATTGAATCGATCGTTCTCTAAGCCCATTGTAGACTGGTTCGTGCAAATCTACCATGTTGCGATGTGCTTGAAGTTATGGCAACGTCTCCTTTACCGCCGAAATAAAAAGAATAATCGAAATATACTAAAACACACAAATAAACATGCTTTAAGCAGTGTCATTACGTCCAATAAAATGACGTTTTATATATCTCACGAAGAAGAAAATAACAACATTGCCTTATATATTAAATTTAGGCTAGTGATATCAGATACGCTGCAGCAGTGGGGATTAGTCCGGTTGCTTCGGAACTGAACTTGCATGGTTCGATCCCGTTCGCTTGCCTTTTTTTCTCTTCTCCCCCCTCCCTCAAGCTTGTTTTATATATCGTATCTAATACAGAACATTTTTTAACGATTTTTTGAATCACGTTTTTTTTTCTATCCTCGTGATTCCTTTTCTGGATAAAGCGCGAAGCACAAGTGAGTCTTGAAGGCTTTGCCTCATGTTATTTTTTATTTGATATTTTCTCCCGAGCTAATTAAATTTTTATATATGCAGAGCATTTTTCAACGATTTGCCTCTTGTTTGTTGTTACTTTTCATCTGTTTAATTCTTTTCTCTCTCTCCTTTATTATTATTTTCTTTCTATTTTCTTTATTGATGGCTTGATGAAAAAAAGCAATTGTTGCTTATTCAATTTAACATCCCAAGATAAAATCTTGACTTGGCATCTAGCAACAAGTCACGACAAAACAGTTAAGAATGTTGCTATGAAGATTGCTCTGATTGTGGCACTTTTCTTGCTCACTTATTCAGTGTGCCATTATCTTAACTGTCGATCATGTCTTATCCTGTAGCCCTGCGGTCATTACCGATTTAATAACGTATGATGCTGGTTGAAATGCATGTTCATACTAAACAGGGATAGTCAGCTGCTGGTTGTGGACGTGAGCGCGTTAAACTCTTCTTTGTCAAAAAGTTTCACATCATCAGAACAAATTAACTTTTCATTCGTTCCTGTCGTGTGAGATAGCGAGATCCCGCGATCTCTCTAACATGGCCAAATACAGCGAAAGCCACGGCTGACGATTATAACAATCATCATCATTATCATATTTCAATAATATTCATATAGAGCATTACCATGTAACATATGCTCAGTTGCAATGTGCAATGTAAAACTGGAGTAAAACGTGCATTTAGACACTTTAAATGAAAAACTAACATCCATAAACATGCACACACATCCAATCAAAGATCAAAGTATGTTCAGACAAACAAAAACTTCATATGCAATATGACTCTCATCGTAAACATCACACATCACAATACCCAAATAATGCACATTTGATATATTATAGTTTTTTTTTGTTTTTTTGTTTATTATCAGAATATCTTAATAGTAAAGCACACTACTTAAAACAATATTGCATTACTTTAAAACCAGTCCCAGTACTTAAAACTGGTCACATACATTACAATGCTGAATTAATAGACATAAAAAATCACAGTACTTCAAATCAAACCCCCAAGCCCCACCCCCACTTCCCAAACATCTCAACAGCAAACACAAAATATGTTAAACTAATCACAATACTTCAAACGAATCCCAGTTTATATTAAAACCTGTCACATACATCACAACACTCAAATAATGCACAGTATTCACATTAAATCACATTACATGAAAACTAGCCCCTCTCCACCCCCTCCACAGAACGCCTCAGCAGCGTGTCCAGAAAACACAAACAAGTATGCACATGCACACACCAGGACAGTAAAAGATTAGAAAAGTGCGTCGTCAGATTCTTTTTCAAAAGGTAAGAAACACCGCACTTTTCTGAGGGACAAAGGTAGGGAGTTCCAGACAATAGGGCCAAAGGCAGATAAAGATTTTCCCCGAAGGTTCCAATGAAGAGCCAATGAACTGTCAGCAGAGAGGAGTCAAAAGAGCATTGTGTCCAAGAAGGATGGTACGTATGGAGAAGATTTGAAATACATTGTGGCATATTGTTATGACAGACACTGAAAGCAAAGACAAGCAATTCTATATTGAATTCTAGCCTTCACAGAAAACCAGTGAAGTGTTCTAAGAAATGATATTGCACTCTCATACATGGGCTTACAAAGCCCAGGTTAGTCTGCCTAATTCTGAATGAGTTGAAGTTTATGCAGTTTATCATCATGGAGACCAGCTAGATAATTTACAGTTGTCTAATCTAGATCTGTGAGTTACCTGCTGTTGCGCCCACTGGCTGCACTCTGTTGGTCTCCTGCGTTTTTGTGTGTGCCTGTTTCTGTGTTTATCCTGTTCTGATTTGGACATTTTTTTATGTGTGTGTGTGTGCGTCGTATTTCAAGGACTCCGAAGGTCGGAACAGTCTTTATCGTTTTTGTTTACTTTTGTAACAGTTTGACATGTCGTATTCTTCATGTTTATGTTTTTATTTACAAACTGATAAATGAATGCTGCTCACCTGACCCAAATCGTCGTGTCAGTGACCATCTTCACCCTGCCTACAACACAAGCCGCCGTTTGGCACGTTTTTCACGTGCCGAGCCCTCTCGTACCGTCTGGCCTCTGCTCTCGTTGTGCCATTGTCACCATGGCGAACGTCAATAACATTGTAGCGTTGCTGTCATTTTTGTCATGGGTGAAGCAACACCCACTTTGCGATGACACGACAACGCATCATCAGTCTGGGCATCGTCAGACCAAAGACAAAGAGAGGGACCAGAGCGGGCAGACTTCACCGTTTGTGGGGCCCTGTCCCCTTTGCTGATTGTCCTGTCTCCGATGTCAGCCCTGCTGTTGCTGTGACTGTCACTGACAACCCCAAAATTCATGTTCAGTATGACTCCTTTACTTCCCGTGACACTGTCCTCTCTGACATTTTTTCAAATTGTAGTGCATCCCCTGTGATTGGCTCTGCTCTGCTTCCTACTCCTCCCACACCTGTCTCGACTCCCGGACCTTTCTCTTCCTTCCCACTGTCAACCACTGCTCAGTCACCACCGTCTGCTTCCGTTCCCTGTCTGTCTGACTCACCAGATTCACCATTAAATTCCTCTCAGCCTGCCTGATCTCTTTCATGCCTGTCTGTTCAGTGCTCAATCTGTCTGCCCTTAACAAAAGACTGACTATATTTCTGATTATATTTTTGAAAATAACTTTGATACCGTATTTCTTACCGAAACCTGGCCGAAATCACAAGGTCATGAACCAAAACTGAAACAACTGACCCCCACTGGATACAAAACCGAGTCACTTCCTCGACTGTCTCGTGGAAGTGGCATCGCCATCGTCTACAGAAACATCTTGGAGTCTTCCCTTTCCTTCTCCAATAACCACGCCTTTACACATGATACTTTTGAAATGCTCGAAGTCACTCTCAATGTCCCCAGTCACTCAATCATCTTCTGTTGTCTCAATCGTCCTCCTCCTAGTCGTAAAAACAACCTGACGTCTTCTCTGTTTCACGATGAGTTCCGAACACCACTTGATGACTACAACCTTCATTCTGGCAAACTTATCATCCTCGGAGATTTCAACTTTCGACAGTCAAACCTCCACTGACGTCAAACGCCTATGTCAATCTCTGTCCCATCATTCTCTATCTCAGCTCGTTACAGAACCAACACACAGACCTGGCCATATGTTGGACTGGCTCGTCACACGTGACTCCGATGCCATAATTGCGTCAGTGACTGTAACTGACGAACTTTCTTCTGATTATTCTGCTGTTGCATTCTCGCTTAATATTTCAAAACCCACCAGAACCAAAAAAACCCGTTACTCGTCGCAACCTAAAATCCATCAACATCAACACTTTTTCTTCTCAAGCTGCTGAACGTCTTTCCAAAATTTCTTCCTGTACCGACGTCTCCACACATTACAACACTGTTCTCTCTGAACTGCTAGACGAACATGCACACCCTACTACCCACATGCTGCCTGACAGGCCTTGCGCCCCATGGTACACAAAGACATTCAACTTGCAAAACTCAAACGTCGCCAGTTGGAACGGCGATGACGATCAACAAAACTGGAAGTCCACAATCAGATCTTCCGAAAACAAATAAAGTCAAACATACGATCTCATCAGCGAAGACAACTTCTTTTCTTCTCAAGTTCTCGATGCCACATACACCAAATCTCTTTATTCTAAAATGTCAAATATTCTTGGTACTGCAAAAAAGACTCCTCTTCCTTCTGCCAACACTTAATCTGAACTCCCCAATGTCTTCTCGTCTGTTTTTTTCGACAAAGCCAAAAATATTCGTACGAACTTGGACCAGATGCTTTTCCAACCTGCTTATCCTGATCCTCAATTCAACGGCACTCTTCTCCATTCCTTCAATCCATTGACTGAAACAGAAGTGAATGAAATCCTGAAAGAAATGACAATAAAATCCTGTGAACTTGATCCTATACCAGCCTCTGTCTTTTCCCAGTGTGTCTCACAGCTTCTCCCCACAATCACCAATATTAACTCATCCCTTCTTACTGGAACGTTTCCATCCACTTTCAAAACTGCAATCGTCCGGCCTCTTCTGAAGAAACCCAACTTTGATGCAAACATTTTGAAAAACTATCGACCAGTTTGTAACCTTCCTTTCCTGTCCAAACTCCTTGAAAAATCTGTCCTGAAGCAGCTTAACAACCACCTTTGTTTCAACAGTCTCTTTTACCCTTTTCAGTCTGCATATCGTGCTGACCACAGCACCGAAACCACTCTCCTTCACATCCTGAACAATCTACTGCTAGCGTCCGACTCAAGAAAAATTTCCCTTCTCACTCTTCTTGACTCGTCAGACGCCTTTGACATGGAAGACCATTCAATCCTTCTTTCCCGACTTTATTTTACATTTTACATCAACGGCACTGTTCTCAACTGGTTTAGATCTGATCTCACTGATAGATTCTACTCTGTCGCCGTCGATAATTTCCAGTCTAAACCTGTTAAAATCAAACACAGAGTCCCACAGGGATCTGTTTTAGGCCTAGTTCTCTTCACACTGTACACTGCTCCTCTCGTTGAAATTATCAACTACCACAATGTTAGTCATCATTCCTGTGCTGATGACACTCAACTTCAGAAGAGTGATACTCCTGAAAAATTGTTCTCGCTCTTGCAAGAAACATCTGAATTCTTCCTGGACATTCAAAATTGGATGACTCTATATAAGTTACAATTGAACGCAGACAAAACCGAAGCAATGATCATAGGAACTAAACAAAAACTCACTTCCATCACAGCTGACAAAATCAAACTTGGCAGTACATCCATCCCTCTTTCCAGCTCAGTCAGGAACCTTGGCGTTGTCCTTGACAACACACTGTCCATGCAAAAATTTATCAGTCAGACATGTCAATCCTGCTACTGTCAATCGCGACGCATCAGTTCCATTCGGAAATATCTGTCCACCGACGCAGCATCTAGACTTGTCGTTTCTCTCATTCTCTCTTGCCTTGACTACTGTAACTCCCTATTGTCTGGTTTGCCTGCTTCATCCATTCAGTCCATTCAGCGCATACAAAACTCTGCTGCCCAACTCGTCCTCAGAAAGAAAAAGATCTGAGCACATCACTCCTATTTTGCAACATCTCCATTGGCTCCCTGTCTCACAGAGAATAAAGTATAAGATCAGCATTCTATGTAATAAATGTATTCACAAATCTGCCCCTTCCTATCTTTGTGTCTGTCTTCACCTCTACACTCCATCTCGCTCTCTTCGGTTGGCTTCGGATCAACTCTGTTTACGCATACTCATATTCAAACATTCCACTGTTGGACCCCGTTCTTTCTCTGTCTCTGGACCTTGCATTTGGAATGAACTTCCTTCTTCACTTCGTCAGGTCTCTGCACTCAGCTCTTTCAAGTCTGGCCTTAAAACCCAACTCTTCACAAGATAGCCTCCCTCCCTTGCCTCTTCCTTGTCTTCGGTTTCTTCAGTTTTGGAGTTATGCATGCATGTGAATGACTGGTGTGAAAGCGCTTAGATTTGTCTCTGCACAAGATTCAGCGCTATATAAATACTATTATTATTATTATGAAATGAAAGAAACAGCGTGTCTGTCGGCACCAACAGTGGAAAGGAAGGAACGAATTTTGTCTGATGTACGTAACTGACGGAACAGAGTGTTTCAGAAGTGTTTGACATGTGCATCCATGGAAAAAGGTTCATCAAAGTAGATGCCAGGGTATCAAACAGACTGGGAAAATGGTGTGTCACAGCAGAGATGGACATAGGAGGGGAGGTGACCTGATTAATCTTGATTTTGTGCCAGTGGGAATCAACTTGGTTTCGTCCTTGTTCATCATCAACTTGACTTCACTCATCCACCCAGCCACATCGTTGATATGATTTTTCAAACAGCATGCAAGGGTTGCAAAGCCCGATGGAACAGTAAAGTTGTGAAGTGGGGAATCTTTTGCAAAGAAATGGTAGGAGTAACCTGACTGACGAATGGCAGAACTGAGAGGCTGTGTGTATAAAGTAAACAAAACTGGACCCATGACTGAACCTTGTGGCATTCCATGTTTCAATACAGACAGGGTAGATTCATGACCAACAAGGGCAGATTGGGTGTGGCACGTTATGATATGAGATGAACCAACCCAGGACCGTTCTTGAGCAGCCAAAAGTGGTGCGCAACCGTGTAATGAGGATACCATGGTCTATGGTGTCGAACGCTGTCTACAGATCGAGCAGTGACAAGATAGACACATGACCACAGTCAGATGCCCGAGGAAGATTATCAAACATACGCAGCAAGGTGGTATCAGTACCGTGGCACTTACGGTAAACTGACTAAAACGTCTCTAGAAGGTTATATGACTCCAAATGTTGCACCAACTGTTTGAACACAATGCACTCTAAAATCTTTGACAAGAAAAGTAGATAAGAAACAGAAGGGCAGTGTTTCAAACTGTGTGGCTCAAGGTTAGCCATTTTCAAGGGGGACTTGACTTAAGCATGCTTAAAATTCTGAGGTACAGCGCCGGATTATAAAGACTTGTTCAAAATGATAGTTACTATGGAATAATCTTGTGTAAAGAATCACATAGTACAGGGGCGGGGATTGGGTGATGGTCACGTGATTTCTTTGGCACGTTCTGGAGCCCCCCCCCCTTTTTTTTTACGCACTCCTCAGTTACGTGCTCAAATTCTGTAAACAGTATGCCAGAGAAAATTTTTTTAATCAACAGGATCAGTGGGGCTTGGTGTGTATGGGTCAAAGCTGCTTCTGATCCATCAGTCTTACCCGTGAAAAATTCATTGAACTTATCGGGAAGAGACTGAGGAAAGCACATCACTGGCTATGCCGATCAATTGACCACGAGGTGGGAGAGCTCTATCCTTTTCGAGATGTAGTGTTACTTGGTTTCACATACCATGTTTGTAACCAGAGAGTACGCAAATGCGCAAATATCTCTCTGGTTCCATGACATTTCAGCGCCAACATTTCAGCGCCAACATTTCAGCGCCGTACATTTCAGCGCCGTGCATTTCAGCGCCGTGCATTTCAGCGCCAAAGCATGAGAGAGAGAGGGGGGGGGAACTAGCTAAATACATAAACACACACACACACGCACACATACACACACACACACACACACACACACACACACAGGAATATAACTAACACTCACTTCGTCTTTCTTGAGTTCTTTCTGTTAATTGAACTTTGAGTTCTTTTTTAATTGAACTTTAAAGATAAAATCACATGAAAAATTAAAATCACATTTTTTAATTGAACTTTAAAGATAAAATCACATGAAAAATTAAAATCACTGAATATCACTGAATATGCATCGTTTGGTGCCTCTCCTAAAACATGAATGCAAAAGCAATGCCCTCCATCGTGTCCATGAGAGAACGATCCCCTGCGTTGTACTGCAAGATGATGGTTTTGACACGTTTTTGTAGGTCTTTGTACTTTCGGCGCTTCGGGGCAGGTGCCTGACCTCCCATAAGACGCATGACGTCAGCTTGAATCATGGCTTGCTCTTTTTTGAGGACTGCAATGAGCTTCCACAAATCTGGGGAGTACGCCCCTACGTGGTTTTGGAATGCATTGTGAAATCCTTCCACACTGTTGTTGGATTTCGCTGCATCCGAAAGGACTCGGTCATGCACATTCCACATTTCCATTTCGAAAAGTGGTGATTGACGGGGGCCTCGGCGACGAGGTCGGCCGATGTACGTGTCTTCAAAGTAGTCAATTACTGGTTGGCCCCGGGCGTCATAAAATGGCGATGTAGGGTCGAAGACACTTTCGAAGGCTGGCTCGACGTCATCAATAGGCAGATATGCCAAACCCGGGAGCATTCTCATCAACTTTGCGAAATTTTCATCGTTTTTGTAGTCAATTGAGAGTCCATTGTCTTGAATGTGACGCCAGACGCTCTGCGCCAGATGGAAGTGACAACCCGTTACCTTCAATCCAGGGAAAGCTGCACCGAATGCTGAGACCGCAGCTTTTTCGTAGTCTGTCATCAACGTGCTTGGCGCAATTCCTGGTTTGAGCGTCTTCAAAGCTTGAAGAAGTCTATCGTACGTGGCACGTGACTTGCTTGGGAGCAGCGCAGATACAACCGGAATGGTTGTTTCCATGTAAAGTACATGAAGCGAGTAGATTTGAATAAACAACCCGGGAGCTGTCTTGAATGTGCCGTCAGCGAACCAGTCTCTCTGCTCGTACAGCAACTGAAGACCTTCGGGTGTAGCGAAAACGAGAATTCTGTCCGCCCCTGGACCCGAGTCATACGCCAGGAAAGGGGTGCCGTCAGGGAGCACCTGTGACACAAAAAGAAGAGAAGGAGAGAGAGAGAGAGGGAGAGAGAGAGAGAGAGAGAGAGAGAGAGAGCACACACACTCACACACACACACACACACACAAAGAGACACACACACAAACACACACGCACATACACACACACACACACACACACACACACACAAAGAGACACACACACAAACACACACGCACATACACACACACACACACACACACAAAGAGACACACACAAAGAGACACACACACAAACACACACGCACATACACACACACACACACACACACACACACACACACACACAAAGAGATACACACACAAACACACACGCACATACACACACACACACACACACACACACACATACACTTCACCTTCATGTCTGCTGGGATTTCACCCAGTTCTGCAAGGCTGGCTGGTAGGGCAGGCAGATTGTTCCGTTGTCTCTCCCGTTGGATCGCCCTCGTCAACGACTGCTTGCTTGGGAGACTTGTGACGGTAGCTTGGGACAGTCCTTCGTGGATGTCAGCCAGAATTTGTCGCGTGGCATCCCGGGTTTCTTGGGCTTGAATTTTCATACGATGCACTGCCTTGGCCGCTTCAATCTTAGGACGGTTGGGAGCGTGTGACAGGTGCTCTCCTCTCCGCAGAACGACATCGCCTGCCTTCATGTGGATCCTTGCTTTGCAACAACCAACATCGCATCGCCAAAATGACAATGCTGGATCTTTGCTACTCAGCTTGTCAAAGCGATACGAGTAACCGTCAAAGGAAATCTTGTCCTTCTTCCGTATACTTGGGTAGATTTCGGCCATCCTTTCCGAGTAATGTACGGAGCTGAAATGGTTTACTTGATGTCTTAGGAATGTGCATCCGCTGAAATGTACGATTTGTAACTCACAACTCTCTCTCTCTCTCTCTCTCTCATACCGTTTGGCGCTGAAATGTACTCACAACTCTCTCTCTCTCTCTCTCTCTCTCTCTCTCTCTCATACCGTTTGGCGCTGAAATGTACGGCGCTGAATTGTGCGGCGCTGAACTGTACGGCGCTGAAATGTATGGCGCTGAAATGTACGGTGCTGAAATGTTGGCGCTGAAATGTTGGCGCTGAAATGACGTGTTACCTCTCTTCGTACAGTTAAACCGGACTCACGCCAATTGCGCTCTGCTTGACGCCGTTGTACCTTGGCCTGCTCGACCTCGAGAGTCATCCTTGGAGAGGACGTCTGCTCCGTCATAATACGCGTAATTAGAGGGGCATGGTGATTAAGCAGCTGACGTAAGCATGTGTCATAAACATGTAAGGAGTCAGCTGAACCAGACGAAGTGGCTGAATCCAATGCTGTAGAAACGTTAGTTTTTAGAATATACATAATGTAGCTAAACTCAGTTTGCCATGCAAATAAACGATCACGGGGCCAACAATACGTTTACAATGCGTACTTCGCAGCCTTCCATGTTTTCTATGAATTAACCTATAGTCCTCAATCAAATTGATTCTCTCTCTCTCTCTCTCTCTCTCTCTCTCTCTACACACACACACACACACACACACACACACACATGTAGATACATCTAAAGGACTGTGTGTGTGTGTGTGTGATGGGGCTAACGTTTCCTTCGTGGATTCAGCCATAAGCAGGAGCAATGTCACGGATCATAGACTAACCACTTTGGTGAGGTCCGCGATGATACCCGAGGTGCTGTATGCGGTAACGGCGGTGCTGCTGGTACCTGGGCTCCTAGGCAACGTCCTTCTCGTCTTTATGTCCCATGGAGATGAACTGAAGATGTTTTCCTACAGGTATCTCTCTCTCTCTCTCTGTCTCTCTCTCTGTGAGTGTGTGTGCACGCGCGTTTTTGTGTTTGACTGAATGCGTTTCGTGCACATAGGCCTGTTGACCAAAGAACATCGCTACCGTAATGATAATTACTTATCAAATAAACCGGACAAACTGTGATTTCAGAAATAATAAAAAAAACAAACCCATATTAGAATGCTAAATTTGAAAGTCTAGGAAATTCGACATTAGATTTTGTTGGCTATTTCGTTAATATATCATTGAGGTCTTTGTTCAGCACGAATACATTCGCGTGTTATCCATCCGACCGACGATGGATCCTTTCCCATGGACACAAAAGTTAGAATCTGATTTCAGTATGTGTACTTTTAATACAAAATTCAGTCAGCGTAAGTTAATAGGATAAATGTGAATCTTAGTGGAAAGGTACATGGCTAATTTAGCCCTGCTTTCAGCCACCCTTCCCCTCATCTTGCACCCTCTCCCAACCTCCGTGTCTGTCTGTATCTCTCATTTCCTATCTCTATCTTGCTTTCATATTAACTGTATATTCATATCATTTGCTATGATATTCGTGTGATATATATTATTCCTGCATTACATTGTACATGTGTCACACCACTTCTTTATTTCATATTATTGAGTCATACCCCATCACTTAATCATCGCAGTGTCGCATCACTGTAGCATATCACACCACATGTGATGTCACGTAGCGACCCCCGACATCTGCTGGCAACCTTTCTCCTCTCTTCTATCAGTATCGCTGGTACGGCTTACTTCCGATTCAGAAAAAAACCGTGCTTCACACACTCGTATCATTGACAATGTACAGATTGTATGCATCATGCTATGTTGCAGTGTGTACCTCGCCTGTTCCAGCATCACAGATTCTGTGAGTCTTATGTTCATCTATGTCAACATGCTACTACAGGTAAGCCACACACGTACGCGCTGACACGCTCACGCACGTTCACACACATACACAGGTATACGCACGCATACACTCACATACACAAACACACGCTTACGCAAGCACACACACCCAAACACAAGTCTAGCGTGACCAATAATGCACTGCCTGTAAATAAGCAGCGTTTGGATAATTTACCTAGAAATGAAAGAATCTGCGCTACACGTTAGAGAAACGACATTCCTGATGAGTTTCACTATTTGTATGTGTGCCCCATTTTTTGACTTCAGCCAAATGTTTACCCAGGTACAATGTAACCCATCCAAACTCCGTTTAGTTCCACTTCCTGTTGTAAAAAAAATGTTATAATGTAAACCATTTTCTATTTCACATTTCTTTTCAGTAGAAATATGTCTGTTTGGAAAAGAATTGTGTCAATCGCTCGCCAAAGATGACTTGTAGTTTAGTTGAGAGGACTTTTTTGTTTGTTTGTTTGTTCAGTTTTTGACCCACTTGTGTAAACAAAGTGAGTATGTTTTAACCCGGTGTTCGGTTGTGTGTGTGTGTGTGTGTGTGTGTGTGTGTGGTAAACTTTAACATTGACATTTTCTCTGCAAATACTTTGCCAGTTGACACCAAATTTGGCATAAAAATAGGAAGAATTCAGTTCTTTCCAGTCATCTTGTTTAAAACAATATTGCACCTCTGGGATGGGCACAAAAAGATGGGCACAAAAAAGAAAAAAGAAAAAAAAGAAGCCTAATTATATGCAAACTGCATTTACTGTTATATTTATATTTTTTTGTATTCCCTAAACTTGGCACTTTGATCTGATATTCTGAACCAACAACAAGAGCAGTCATTATTATCATTTTTTGTTCAAACAGGAACTTCTTTTGCTAAGCATGGACGTTTTATTTATTTTGCAAACGTTTTGGTGCAGATAATAGCAAGAGAGGCAAGGCCTTCAAGACTCACTTGTGATACACTTAAAAAAGAAAATCTAATCGTTAAAAGGTGTTCTGGATTTGTTATTATAAAGCTTCGCGTTTAAAAAAAAAAGAAGGAAAAAAGAAAAAAAGTCCTAACCAGATTCGAACCCCACGTGTTAGGGTGAGAAGAAACTGCCTTATCCATTACACTATCGTGGCTCCTTAACTGACATTCTAAAATTTAACATCTGAACATACTTTTTTAAATGGCGATAAATCAATTGCGGTATTCGCAGTGAGAACGCTGTTTAAATCATATTATTCTGGTGTATCTTGGGCATTCAAAAATTTTTTAAGGGCAATAAAAAAATCTTTGTAATGGCTATCGCTGCAATCACACTGCAACATTTAGCCGTTTTCACTAGATCTAGATAGATGTACAAGTTTAGTTACACCCGCCGGGAATGTAGTACGACACGGTCGATTCAATTTCTCTTTTATGTTCATTCTAGTTTTATAGTTTTAAAGTTGATATGAAAATTTAGTATTTTGTTAAACTAATAACATGTAGAGCTAAGTTCTAGTACTTCTAATAAGTGATGAGGCGTTCACAAATCTTTCTCTGAGGCCAGATCGAATCGGACCTCAGGCGTTCTAAAGGTCCATGGAGGGCTGTTGGGGAACTTGGAGAAATCTGATATGCCACCGACATCCAGATCAGCATTTTCTAAGTGCGGCTGAATGCGGAGTCCAAGAGGAGGGATGCAGTTTGGGTTGTCTTTAAATTTCTTGTCGAAAGGGTTGTTGAATACAGCGTCGTAAGCTGGGTTTGTAGGTTCAGAAAACAATTTCAAATAATAATTTAGGGTCAGCTTCAATCTGCGGTTGGAGAGAAGTGGTTCCCCCACCTCTGCATACAGGCTGTGCACAGGGGTAGTGCGGAAAGCACCTAAGCTGAGACGGAGCCCTTGGTGGTGTGTAGGGTCCAGCAGTTTCAGGTAAGACGGTCTGGCCGAGCCGTATACTACACTTCCGTAATCCAGTTTGGACCGGACCAGAGCTCTGTAGAGGTGCAAGAGAGTTCTCTTATCAGCACCCCAGCCCGTGTGTGCTACAACTCGCATGATGTGCAGGGCTTTTTGGCAAGATATTTTCAGCTGTTTGATATGGCTGAGGAAGTTCAGCTTCAGATCAAAGACGACCCCTAAAAATTTGGCTTCCTTGACCGCCGGGATGGTGGATTTTCCCAGACGGATTTCAGGGTCCGGATAGAACTGGCGAAAGTTATGAAAATGAATACATTCAGTTTTGGAGGACGAAAAGGTGAAGCCATTCTCCTCTGCCCAACACTGGATTTTGTCGACGCAGAGCTGAAGCCGTCGCTGGATGCTGGCATACGTGCTGCCATTTGCATACAGGGCGAAATCGTCCACGAACAGTGAGCTGTCCGATCCCTTCTGAACGGATTGAACGATGTCATTAATTTTGATGCTGAAGAGAGCCGGCGACAGAATGTTCCCTTGCGGGACACCCAGCTCCTGCTCGTGAATGTCGGACAGGGTGGTGCCGACCCTCACCTGGAATTGTCTGTCTTGCAAAAAGTTATGGATGAACTGAGGCAGGTGTCCTCGGAAGCCGAGCTTGTGCAGGTCCAAGAGGAATACAAATTTCCAGGTGGTATCGTAAGCTTTCTCCAAGTAAAAAAATATGGCCACCACATGCTGTTTGTTTACAAAGGCATTTCTTACAGTGGTTTCCAGACGAACCAGATGGTCAACGGTAGAGCGATGCTTGCGGAAACCGCACTGTTCTTTCGCCAGAAGGCCGTCGGTCTCTAGTTTCCACATCAGTCTACCGTTGACCATCTTCTCCATCAGTTTGCAGATGCAGCTGGTCAGTGCTATTGGGCGGTAGTTGGAGGGGTTCAAGGGGTCTTTTCCCGGTTTTGGCACCGGGATTATGAGGGCTTTCCGCCAGGAGGGTGGAAAAAAGCCTGTGATCCAGATGTGGTTGTAAACTTTGAGCAGGGTGTCCAGACAGGTTTCGGGAAGATGTTTTAAGAGTTTATAATGGACCTCGTCCATTCCTGGAGAGGAATCCGTGCAGGTCTGAAGGGCAGATTTTAGTTCATTCATAGTGAAAGAAAGGTTGTAGCTCTCTGTGTTGTCAGAAGAGAAGTTGCAAGGTGTTTTTTCTGTCATGTTTTTGGTTTTGAGAAACCGAGCAGATTTGTTGGCAGATCTCGAGTTCAGTTCAATTGTGGAGGCAAGCAAATTGGCAACTGCTTTCTTCTCTGTGACCAGAGCGTCTGAAAGTTTAAGGTGATTCAGAGTTGGGCAGACGTTTTTGCCCTTCATTTTTTTTAAAAACCCTCCACACTTTCTTCTTGGGTGTGTTGGAGGTTAAGGAAGAGCAAAAATCTCTCCATGATTTTCTCTGGCTCTTTTTAAAAACATACCTGGCTTTCGCCCTCAGCTGTTGATGGGGTCGAACGCTATCGGTCTCCGGTCTCCGAAAGACGCGTCGTTGCGATCTCTTCCGAGACTTACGGGCCTCCCGACATTCCGCGTTAAACCAGGGCGTTCTTGGCATCTGAGGCTTGGAGGTAGACGATGGGACTGCTGCTTTGGCGCAATCTAAAACGATATGTGTCAGAGTGTCAGCAGGGTCCTTGCTTTTTAATACTGTTTCTTCCTGCAGCTCCGCTCTTAACTTCTTGGTAAAAATTCCCCAGTCAGCTTTGTCATAGTTCAGGCGGTCCGGCAGAGAGTCACCTTCCCCATCTGTGGGGCGGAGGACGACAGGAAAGTGGTCACTCCCGTGCAGATCGTCGTGCACTCTCCACTCGTAGTCCAGGACCAACGATGGATCGCAGACCGACAGATCTAAACACGAGAGCTTTCCAGAGGACAGATGAAGGTAAGTGGGTGACTTGTCGTTAAGACAGCACAGGTCCACATCGGAGAGAAGGTTTTCCAAAAGAAGACCTCGGGCTGATGTCACCTCACTTCCCCAGAGCGGGGAGTGGCCATTGAAGTCGCCCAACAGTAGAAACGGTCGTGGGAGCTGGTCGACCAGGTTCATGAGGTCCTGCCTCAGAACACGGACGGAAGGAGGAAGGTACAGAGAGCAGACAGTGATGGTTTTCTCAAGTGTGACTCTGACTGCCACCGCCTGTAAAGGGGTGCTTAAAGGGACTGTACTGTATAAAAGGGACTTACGTATGAAAAGAGCGACACCTCCCGTCAATCCCTCTTGCTTCCGTTGAGCGGGTTTAAAAATGGAGTTAAAACCAGAGAGAGATAAAACCTTGCCATCTCTCTGCAGAGTCTCCTGCAGCACCAGCACTGAAGGTTTCAAAGCACGACAAAGCAGCTGAAGTTCCTGGAAATTGGCGTAGAACCCACGGATGTTCCAGTGGATCACTGCCATTAAAAAGTTTAAAAAAAAAAAAAAGCAGCAGCCTAACCCATCGCTACCCCCTGCTCCTCTGCTTGCGGTGGCTCAAGGTCGGCCAAGATCGCATATCTATTTTTGGAACTTAATATCTACCACCTCAGCTGTTCCCTATCCCGCCGAGGCCGAAACCCTCCCCTCCTTGAGTTTTGGAGGTACGGGGCGTTTCTGGTCACTCCCGCCAGCCCGAGGGCCAGGCAGACGAGAGGCGGGACGAGGGGGGCTGGGGGGTGGGGGAAGGGGGGGTGGGGGGGGACGGGAGGCGGACACCGTGCCTCCGCCCGAGGCTTTCCGCTCCCGCCCAGCAGCCCCTTAGGACGGCCGTACAGGATGGAAAGGGGTGGACACAGCGCCTCCACCCAAGGCCAACGGTTCTATCAAAGTAGGCACGTCGTCCGTCTGCGTCCCTGTGGACGTCGTCTGGATCGCAACGTCCACCATTCTGGGTCTGACGACAGAGGCGTAAGACGCCTTAGGCAATGCGGCCTCCACTTGTTTTCGTGCCTCAAAGAAAGAAATTTTCTTCTCCGTCTTCACCTTCTGGATTTCGTTTTCTTTTCAAGAGGCTGTTAGACTGGCCCAAAATGGAGTGTCACAGAAAGCTTGTGGCAAAAAGAAAATATATGCTGAAGCCACTCGGTCTGCACCAAGTCTTCACAAGACTACACAGACTGATAATGTAAAGTATTATTGTGTTTCGACACAAACGGATGAGATGAATAGGGTGAGTTTATCAGAGGACCAGTTATCAAAAAGTCATGGGCTGCCAACGGTGACTCAACTTGAGGGGCAGTCTTCGGTACCACCTGGCGGAGTGTGTGTGTGGGTGGAAGGGGGGGGGGGGGGAATGGTTGACATGGTGACCTGTTGTCATCACCTTTATTTAAACACGGCAACCTGTCATCAACATCGTCAGGGCGATCAACTGCTGGTCAATGTGGCGAACACCCGTCAATATCGTCAGGGCGATCAACTGCTGGTCAACGTGGCAAACACCCGTCAATATCGTCAGGGCGATCAACTGCTGTTCAACGTGGCGAACACCCGTCAATATCGTCAGTGCGATCAACTGCTGGTCAACGTGGCGAACACCCGTCAATATCGTCAGGGCGATCAACTGCTGGTCAATGTGGCGAACACCCGTCAATATCGTCAGTGCGATCAACTGCTGGTCAACGTGGCGAACACCCGTCAGCATCGTCAGTGCGATGAACTGCTGGTCAATGTGGCGAACACCCGTCAATATCGTCAGTGCGATCAACTGCTGGTCAATGTGGCGAACACCCGTCAGCATCGTCAGTGCGATCAACTGCTGGTCAATGTGGCGAACACCCGTCAATATCGTCAGCGCGGTCAGCTGGTGGTCGGCAGGGCAACAATTCATCAACATCGTCGGTGCAGTTGGCTGCAGACAGACGCGGCGACCATCCATCAACATCATTGGCGCACGCAGCTAGTGGTCAGCGCGACAACAGTATATACTATCATCCTGACTGTTTTCAAGTTTGTCAGCAAGATGACAATCATAATTCATTTATACTTGTTGAAGCGTGTTTGTATGACTGTTCGTGAACAAAAGATACTAAACTTTTGTATTCAATTGAAAATGTGAATGTTAAACGTAAATTTTCTTTCATGCAATAGAATTGCAGATCCATTGCTTCTAATCTAGATTATTTACGTGAATATCTTGCTCAAAATTAATAACCATCAAGTTTTACTTCTTCAGTTCTTAAATGTAAATGTAAATGCATTGTATGTCCAGTGTGGTTTGAATTACGAGTTCATTGCCTCCCCTGTCACCAAAGATTTTATTGTTGTTTCAGCTACAGGTGCTAAGAGGAAGATAGATAATTTAGTTATTAATTTCCTTTCTGTATATTTAAAAAATGGCCCTTCTGATTCAAACTCAAACTGGCTTCTGAATTTAGTAAAAGAAATGAACAGTGGGTTGTCGGTGGATACTTGAACGCCCAAGCTCCCTTTTGGGGAAAAAATTGTCAGTCAGTCACTAATTCACGTCTATTTGAAAATCTTGTAGAGTCCTCTTTGTATCTTTTGGATGATGGCAATATCACAAGAATTCCCGTTGTATCAACCCACAAGGCCACATCAATTGATTTGACACTTGTTACATCAGACTTCGCAACAATTAGTACCTGGGATGTAGAAGATGATGCGCTAGGCAGTGATCATTTACCAATTATTCTTAAATTTCTTAAAAAATTTAAATCTACTGATGATACAATACCAAAGTTCCACTACGAACAGAGCAACTGGGGAAAATATCAATCCTGTCCTTCAACAAAACTTAGATGAAATTAAGGATACAGACATCGATGTCTTTTATGAAAAATTTACTTAAACAATTATTGAAGCAGGTGAATTATTGATTCCAAAAAGAATATCCGCCAGATATAGAAAGCACAGTGGTAACATTTGGTGGAATCAAGCGTGTGCAGAGGCTGCTGAACTTAAAAAGAAGACTTTTTAACAATGGTTAAAGGATAGTAAGGAATTCAGTTATAATAAAAACATGGAGATTGATAAGCAAAGGCTGAAGGACAGGAGGGAGCAATCCCATGTAGAAATGAGGAAAGCCAAAAATCAAGCCATCAGATAATATTGGTCTAATTATTGTATTCGAGAAGTTTCAGATTACAAAGATACAAAGAAAGTATAGAAGAAAATTAAGGGTATGAAAAATGGGTTATTTTTTTATGTTTAAAGAATATCCTGTAAAAGGTAATGGTAAAAGTTTTCCGACCTCCAGAAAAAGCGGAAACTTTTGCATATGTTTACCAAAACATGCGATAATGATGGTTTAACACCCGAACAGCTTGCAATAAGAATTAACAGTGAATCAATATAAGGATCCAGATCCTAATAGATGCTCCACTCACTTTTAAAGAAGTTGAAGATGCAATTGCATCATTTGGAAATAAAAAAAAGTAGCTGTAGGTTATGACGGTATTTCGTACACCATGATCAGTCATCTTCCTGAAGAATGGTGCAAGCTTCTTCATACGCTTTTTGTATATGGAAAAAAATCGTATTATTACTCCCATACTTAAATCAGCTAAACCACAATCAGACCCATTGAGTTAAATGTTCTTTATTAAAGTTAGCTAGTCGCGTGTTAAATAGTCCAGTTGGCTGTTTATTGTAGGTCCCCACATCTTCCTCTTTACAAATAATAACCTTTAGAAGTATTGCATACAATATTTGATTATTGATTAATTTTCTGTCCTAATCCCGCTTCTCACGCCCCCCCTCCTCTCACACACACCCTGCCAATATCCTGTTTTTCTTTCTCCAATCAGTGACACTCACACTCTCCATTTTACATTTTGTACTCTATCTTTTCCATATTTTGTTCTCTCTTTCTCTTCCTTCTTCAGTCCCTTCCACCCTCCACCTCAATTACCCCCCTTTTCAGCTGAATAATTCTGCCCATGCCATTGATTTTCAGAAATGATGATTTCTAAGTAGAAATAATACAAATAATGATCATGATGACAAAGATAAGAATAACAGTAATAATAATAATAATAATAATATGTTTTCCCCAGTTTAATATCATCATTTCAGATGAACAGACTATGAATAAATAAACAAAACGAAACGTTCAAGGACAACACATGAAATAACCTCCTTGCCTTCTTGCTATGAAGTTCAGCGACAGCATTTGATCGAGAAACCTTCTTGCCTTGCCTTCATGCCTAAAGGTTCAGGGAAAGGGTGTGTACTTAATGTTCGACAACCTGGCCTCCTGTGTGATCACAGCCATGGTCACCCAGACCGCTGCCGGCATGTCACCCTGGATCATGGTGGCCTTTAGTGTGGACAGGTCAGTACCTATCCCCCCCCCCCGGCCCCATCCTCCCTCCCCTGCACCCCTCACCACCTCATTCCCACCTCTCCGCCAACAGACAGGCACACGCGCGCGCGCGCGCGCGCGCACACACACACACACACACACACACACAACAACAACAACAATAATAGTGAATGACATCTGTATAGCACATTTCGCTAAACAATGTTAGACTCGACGCACTGGCAGTTAGTTGCTTGCTTTCTTACACGCAGCCACCCACACCCGAAAATGACAAACCAAACACAGCCACAGACAGAGAGACAGACAGACAGGCACGCACACACACACACACACACACACACACACACACAAACCTATGAACAGAAAACAGCTCGAATCAACAGTTGAGAAATAAATATTCCGCCAATTGAACTATAGATGGGTGGCCATTGTGCCCCCCTTGGAAGCATAAGTAATACAATAAAACAAACCACAACACAATCCCATTGCTGTATCATCAATTCTGTTCTGCCAACCCGGCACTACAGATGGGTGGCCATCATGTACCTCTTGAAGCAGAATACAATACAATAGCTTGCTGTGTTACCGATTCTGTTCTGCCACACTACAGATTGGTAGCCATAGTGTACCCCTTGAGGTAGAGGTAACGCAATACAATAGCTTGCTGTTTTATCAATGCTGTTCTGCCATACTGCAGATGAATAACCTTAGTGTACCCCTTGAAGCGGAAGTAATACAATACAATACAATACCTTGCTGTATTATCAGTTCTGTTCTGTCACCTACAGATGGGTAGCCATAGTGTACCCCTTGAAGCGGAAGACGTTCTGCACGGTGCGTAACGCTCGCATTGCCTGCAGCCTGGTGCTGGTCTTCTGCCTGGTCTGCGAGCTGCCTGCAGCCTTCAACATTGCCTTCATCAACATGGGGCGGGAGCGGTTGTGCGCGGTGAACGGTAACGACATGGTGTTATGGACTTCAGTGAAAGCAGTCGTCAACAGTACCCTCCCCTGCGTCTTCCTCCTCAGCTTCAACACCCACACGTTGGTTGCTATCAAGCGAGGGATGAATCAGAGGTAGGTGGGCAGTGCGTTGTAATGGTGGGGTGGGTTCGCCCCCCTCAACCCCCCACTATCATATGGAATGGTGACTTTGTGGTAACGCATCCGCCTAGAGAGAGTCAGAGCATATGGGATCGAATCCTACACTCGCCGTATCCCCCCACATCTCCCCTCCGACCTCCGCTAGACGTTGAATGGTGGTCTGGACGCTAGTAATTCGGATAAGACTGGCAAATTTGCGTAGAAAAATGCCTTCTCATAAGAAACAAAGAGACTTGAGGCACAAAAAAGAAGAAAAAGAAGAAAGAGTGGCGCTGCGCTGTATCGACGCATTAGCCCCAGGGACAATAGCGTGAATTTCAGGCAGAGAAATTTGTTGTGAGAAAGGCTAATACAATACAACACATTAAATCCGATACGATACGATACGATACATTACAATGTAATGCATTGCGATGCATTACACCACAACACAATACAACACAATGCAACAGTATGTGTACACGTTTATATGTAGTAATTTCTTTTTGCCTGGTAGCGTTGACTGACGACTCCTCCCTCCACCCTAATGCCCCACAGACCACTCAACAGGTGGCCGGGATTAATTTTTCCTTAATCATCTCCACTTCCCCCTCTTCTCGTCCAATCCCTCAACCATTCTCCACCCCCTTTATATCAGTGACTGTGCATGTGCGTGCTGACTGAAGCGTTCGTCTCCAAATCACACTGTGTTGAATATAAATAAATCGACGACAAGAAGTTTATACTTAGACTGTACAGGGCACTGGATCGGTTGGCAGACTTTTCATCGGTAACGTCATTATGTTCAAATAAAAACGTTGGGCATTGTATTCTGTTGTATTCTATTGTGTTATTTTTTCTGTCACAAAGGATTTCTCTGTAGGAAATTCAGGCTGCTCTCCTCGGGTAGAGCGCCTCACTACAGTGCAAGGCCACCCTTTTTTTCTGCCTGCATGTATATTCGTTTCCCATCTCCTCAGTCATTTGTCATCCACTGACCTCCTTGGGGTGTTTCAGTCTGCATCCAGACAGATTCACAGTACAGAAACAGCACGCCCAACGCATTATTGTCCTGCGCAGACAACAGAGATGTCGAATTTCGGTGTCTGCTCGATATCTCTGCATCCTTCGACACATTACATCATGATATTCTTCTCAACAGTCTTCTTCATACTTTTGGAATCTCTAGCACAGCTCTCGACTGGATTGAACCATACATCTCCAATCACACTCAAACGGTGTTCATTTCCAGTTCTCATTCTGAATCTAGATCTTTTCCTGTTCGATATGGTGCTCCCCAAGGTTCAGTTCCTGGTTCAATATTATTTAGTCTGTACACTCAACCACTGTCCGAAATCATCAGACACCATCGATATGGTTTTCACGAGTTTGCAGATGACACCCAACTCACTAAAACTTCTTCCCCAAATCCTTTTGCTACCCTCCGTAAAAACAAACAACAACATAGAGATGTGCATTGCTGCTGTGAAGGAGGGATGCTGACAAACAAGCGTAAAGACAGAAGCCATACTTAAAGGTTCTAAGTCTGCAGTCAGTCACATTTCAGACCACACATTGACTGCCTGCAGTGCTCATATCAACTTTCAAAATTCTGTCAGAATCCTTGGTGCATGTTTTGATTCAGTTCTGTCCATGCACGACCATGTCAGCAATTTATAAAACTACAAATTTCCAATTATTAAGGAAACTCCGTACCGTTCGACCGTATCTAACTATTGTAGCAACCACTCAGCTTGTTCCTTTATCTTAAGTTGCATTAACTCCTGCAGTTTACTACTTGCTGGTCTGTCTTCTGATCTGTTGTCACCCCTTCAGATAATTTTGAACAATGCTACAAGAACCATTTTCAGAAAATCAAAAAAGGAATCGCGCTACCCCACTCTTACATCAACTTCATTGGTTACCCATCCAGTACAGAATTAAGTACAAAACTGCCGTATTCTCTGCTCGCCACCATTAAGGGTCTCTCCCATCTTCCTTATCTTCTGTCCTTTACACTTGCACCCTTCCCGTTCTCTAAGTCTTCTGTTTAAAAGCTCAGAGAAATCCCCCAACCCTCTTCAAAAACATTTGGCCAAAGGGCCTTTCAGTATCAAGCACCTTCTGTCTGGAATTCTCTTCCTTTGATCTCCGTTACTTACCAACGCTATAATATTTAATAAAAACAACAACAACAACAAAAACAAAAACAACTTGAAAACACACCTGCTTAAACAGGCCTTTGGGTGTGAAGAAGCGAATCTGATTGTCATCATTCTTCCTCCTACCCACCCCAATTTACCCTCAACTGAAATCATTATGTAGTGTGTGTGTCTGTGAGTTTATTTGTGCGCGAGCGTGTGTGCGCGCGTGTGTATGGCATTTGTCTCTGTGTGTGATTGTTCATTCTCTACACTTTGAAGTATTGTCATGGTGTATAGATACATAACGTGGTAAAAACCGATGACAGCAATATTGATAATGATAATAACAACAGCAGCAAAAACGCTGATGGTGACAAGAGGATGAAAATAATGACAGCTAAAATAAGGATGAAGACGGACTATGTAGCTATTGGAATCACCAACGTTCAAGCGACAATTACGTCGACGAGGACAGTGTGCTCTGGGGAGTTGAACAGGGCATGTAAGCCCACGATTTCTCTCATTTTGAGAGAAATCGTGGGATTGCGAGAAACCGTGGGCTTACACGTGTTTAAACGTTCCTTCTCCCACACCCCCACAACCCTCCTTCCCCCTCTCACTCTCTGGAAACATTCTAAAATAGGCTGTTCTCCCTTTATCTTTTTTTTCAAACCATGACAACCATCAGTGCAATAAATATTTCTGTAACAAATCAACAAACCAACGAAAAGAAGACGGGTGGTCATGACTTGCCCGCATGAACCTTAAAAAAAAAAAAATTCTGTTCATTTATTATTTTTAAAAACCGTTTTGAACTTCGACGAACACGGTATCACCGGCTCGTACGAAATGTGCATAGACTAGGTAGTTGAGGGTGGGGAGAGGGGTGGGAGTCGAAGAAGTGATCCTCAGAGATTAACTTTGCAATGATGACAGCATACATTTTTTTTTCCTTTTTTTTTTTTTTTTTTTTTGCCCCAACAGATTGAAAATGACAAACAACGTAGAGAATCCAGTACCCAATGAGACGAACAGCCAACGAGCACCAAGAACCCAGCAGAGGCAGCAGCCAGCAGAGAGAGGCCCAGAGAACAGCAGGGAGGCAGAAGCCAACAGCAGACAGAGGAAGATGAACAAGATGACCCGCGCGCTCCTCACCATCCCTCTCTTCACCTTCCTCACCCTCGTCCCCTACGCCGTCACACAAAACATCTCAGTCGTGTTGATGTCTATCAGTTGGGCGAAAGCACACCTGGTAAGCGCTGTTTTCAACGTTTCTTGTGGTGTTTGGTGAAAACGGGTTATACTCCCCCAGTTATACTCAGGGTTTATTCCTTCTACAACAACTGCTGCTGCTGCTGCTGCTACTACTACTACTACTTCTACTACTACTACTAGTTTATTTCTATTGCGCCTTTCATTAGAATACGCAGTGCTCAAGGCACATCACATGAGTAAAATACAATTATTTTACTTAAAAATCATTATCACATTTGCTGTACCTTTTATTTACCTGGATGCTAGCCGCTGGGTGGGCAGCCAAAGCAACATTGTTATGGGTTTGAGATATGTGCCTTTTGTCTTTGCAGACGGAGCAATAGTGCTTATTCCTTCTACAACTGCTGCTGCTGCTCCTCCTCCTCCTCCTACTACTACTACTACTACTACTACTACTAGTTTATTTCTATTGCGCCTTTCATTAGAATACGCAATGCTCAAGGGACATCACATGAGTAAAATACAATTATTTTACTTAAAAATCATTATCACATTTGCTCTTCTCTCTCCTCTGCTACTCAGTCATTATTTTTTTCCCAAATTCTGTCTTAATTTTTCATTTATTTATTAAAAATATAATTATATATACTGGAAATTAACACTCTTTACTATTTGTTAATCATTTCATCTCCTGGCCTCATTATTTGTTAATTTCCAGTTGATAAACCACCGAGGCAACCATGTGTTCGTTCTGTATTGTCCATGTGTTCTGTGTGGCTTATTCAGGATTAAAGAGGCTATGCCAGTCTTGAATAAAAGCTAATTTGTGTTTGCACATTTCTTCTGTCTCTGCGCTTCCTTTTTTGAGGAAGTGTCTGGGTTTGTTCCAATGTATCTTTTATTTACCTGTGTGCTAGCTGAATAGCTGTGAAGCGTAAGCATCACTGACTTGAAGTTGTGTACCTTGTGTAATGGAAAGAGTTACCACTCTTTACTATTTATAATTATATATAGTTTTTTGTTTGTTTGTTGTTTTTTTCAGGAACAAGCGCTGGGAAATATGTATGAGACTTACAATCAAATCGAGATGTACTTTCGCATGATCTATACCATGAGCTTCGCTGCCACCTTCTA
Organism: Babylonia areolata; assembly: GCF_041734735.1. NCBI lineage: Eukaryota > Metazoa > Mollusca > Gastropoda > Neogastropoda > Buccinidae > Babylonia > Babylonia areolata. The sequence continues at coordinate 34,816,141 of NC_134897.1, forward strand.
TCTTCTGATGGTCACCTCATCGTCCTACCGCCGCATTGCCCGCAACATGGCCCGCTGCAACAGGGCAGCCTAATAGCGCGAAGAGTTCGAAAGCGCGAACTTTGGATAGTCTGAAAGCGGGAACTTTGGACAGTCCGAAAGCGCGAACAAACTTAAATAGCCCCGAAAGCGCGAACCTTGGACAGTTCAAAAAGCGCGACGCGGCACAAACCAAACACTTGTCATGATGATTTATTATCATTGTCCGAAAAACATGTCTGTGAAGTGAGTGGATATACGTATGAATACCATCCGTCCCAGCTCTTTTCACCCGCGATACACGTGAGGTAATGGTTGACGCGAGTGAGTGGATGTTCCATTCGTTACAGTTTTCTTTTTAACATTTGTGAAGTACAATAACCAGCTGTCAGATACCACTCCATGTTATCAAATCATTATGTTAAGTTATTGTGTCAGACACATGGAATACATGTACGCAGCAAACGGTAGAGCTTACAGGGTAGAGTCGTTGTCAGTGCCTCCGCTAGGGTCAGCCATGCGCGGCTTGGGGACTCAAGCGTTCGGCGCTTTTGAGATATCTCAGAGTGCGCTTTGAGCCACCGTCTTGTGGACAAGTGCTTTCGGGTAAATATGAAAAGTTCACTCTTCGGCTTTGTAGCCCGCTGTACAAGTCACCAGTTCACATGGGATCAGCCGTGAAGAGCGCACGTCACAAGACGATGCTCCACGAGTCGCTGTAATATCCATGGATCAGCACCTAGCTTCTTGTGCCCCAGATTTTGGGACATTAATCATTTTTGTATTCTGTATTTTAATTATGATGAAGAATGATGGGTATGATACAGATGCTGCTATGTTGCTATGGTGGTCCATTTTGGTTGGGATCACTTGACAAGGCTGTACTCTCATCGACGATAACCTCTCGCCATGGTGGCTGGATTAAATGTAGTTTAATGATCAGTATTTTAGTTTGAAAAAGATTTCCCTACGTATTAAATTTCACATGAGTTTCTTGACTGTTCTGTACGTTCAGTGGTGTTAAAAGCATTCTTGCTCCAGTCGGAATTACAGTATTGTCAAAACTTGAAACCTTGAGTCTCCTCAACGAACAAAAAACAGAATAAAACAAACAACTGTTTGGACTTGTATCCGCTGAGTCCACTGGGATAAGTGTTGTGTATTCATAAACTTTCGTTTTGAGAAGTCTTTGTTGTCTGGTATAAAAAAAAGAGCATTATTTGCCCAAATTTAGCCCTTGTCATGTGTTGTGCTGTATGATTATTTCATGTGCTGACAGTGTTTTATGCACTTGAAAGAGGCACATCTCTCTCTCTCTCTCTCTCTCTTTTCTCTGTCTGTCTGTCTGTCTCTCTCTCTCTCTCTCTGTGTCTCTCTCTCTATCTCGCTCTCTCTCATTTGCTGTCGTTTGTAACTAGTTAATTGTTGTTCACATTCCCCTTTCCCCCAGGCATGAAGTGAATAAACCATCTTTTCACGAGTCGAGTCGAGTCTTGAGTCTGTCTGTCTGTCTGTCTCTCTCTGTCTCTCTGTCTCTGTCTCTGTCTCTCTCTCTCTCTCTCTCTCTCTCTCTCTCACACACACACACACTATATTGGAATTTAAATATAGACTGATAGCATGTTACAAACAAAACTGGCACGGAGAAACAGAGAGCATTGGTAGGTATAAATAGTTCTATTCAATATTTCAGACAGAGAAGTATATTAAGATTATAACAAATAAATTGAATAAAATCTGCTTTGCGAGGCTTACATTGAGAGCACTTGGACTGGACTGAATGTCAACAGAAGATGGTTCGATTCAGACGTAGCAACATCACCTTGCCCAATGTGTGACGAAAGCCCGGAAGATGAAAATCATTTCCTATTTAACTGCAAAAGATACGATGAATTGCGAAAAAAACTGTACCATTTTTATTACAGCTCCAGCGCAGAGAAAAGATTTGTTCGGCATACTGATGACAGAAAATGAAGATATGATACTTTCACTTGGAAAATATGTATCTGAGGCAATAAATATGCGGAAAACGTCCATCATCGGTCCAAATACTCATTAATCAATTAAAAATTAGTATGGGTTATATGAGGAAAAAAGCATAGATAAAAAGTAAGGGCTACATTTGGATGGTCAATCTCGACATTGTGATTGTTTGATGTGTTCGTATTGATATGATAGATTTTGATGTGAGGCATACATAATTATTTCAGGTTTTATATGTACTTTAGTATGTGTTTGCATTGATATCATGTGTGTCGATGATACATGCGTAAATATTCATTATATGATGTATCTGTCCTTTGTTTTCTGTGTACTGTCCAAACCTTGGAGACGAACGACTGAAAAAAAGGCACATTACTCCCCTGTCACATACACTACAAGCTAATGACAAAGTGTCGCAAATCTCTTGTTAGTTTATGTTGTTTCAATTCTGTTTTTTTCCTTTCTGTTCCATTTCATCTATTTTGCACCATTTTGTTCTGACTAGTACAGGTCCACTATGTCACCAGAGCTTTTCAGCTAACGACATTTAACATTTCAGTGTTCAGTGTTCTTTCTCTCTCACACTTGTCTGGGCACTTGACCCCACAACCTTCTGATAGTGAGGTCAGCATTTAACCAACTGATTGCAGGCACCCCAATTACAGCCAAAAGGAAATTATTGATACCACGACATGAACGACATGTGTGAGTGTGTGTGTGTGTGTGTGTGTGTGGGGGGGGGTGGGGTGGGGTGGGGGGGGGGAGCATTTAACCAACTGATTGCAGGCACCCCCAGTTACAACCAAAAGGAAATTATTGATACCATGGCATGAACGACGTGTGTGTGTGTGTGTGTGTGTGTGTGTGTGTGTTCACGGCAGATCGTAATGACACTGACACAGACACTACACACCGACGCACGCGCGCGCACTGTTTCGACCCACTGTTAATTTTGACTTCAGACACTGCGTGGTTTTATGTTCGACGAACCATAACTTCGACTGAAGTTTGGCGACGTAGAGTTCATGAGTTTTCTCCCTTTACCTACTCGACTAAGTTGCTGCGCTCGCTCTCTCTCTCTCTCTCTTCACATTTTCTTTACCTATTCTATCTCTAACTGTGTGCTTGCTTGTGAGGCTTAGGCTCTGTGCATGTGTGCGTGCGTGTTCACACTGATCAGTGCGTGCCATAGTTCGCCCGCGCATATTGTGTATCTCTGCCAAAACATTTCTTTTTCTGTCTTTAAATCCTTGCATACCTTCTTGTTGATTGTTAACCGCGGCTAGTAAAACACCGTGTAAAGACAAAGGCAACGTTCCGAAACAAATGAATTCTCTTCATCTTCAGACCCAAGTTACAGTCTGCTGCCATGGTTATAATTGTGCAGTTAGACAGAAAAAAAGCCCCCCAAAACCCACACACCCAAAAACTCACTTTGTGCGAGTGACATTTCTGTGTGTGTGTGTGTGTGTGTGTGTGTGTGTGTGTGTGTGTGTGCGCGCGCGAGGCGCCAGCCTGTTGATGTGTGTGTGTTTGCACACATTCCCGTCCCATTGTTTGTTTATACTTTTGTTCGTTTGCTTGCTTCGTTGATTCTAATGACATCCGCTTCGCCCGTCGAAAACAAAAACAAACAAAACAACAACTACTACTATACAGCGCACCTCATTTTCTTCTTCATCTCTTAGTTCATATATATATATTTTAAAAATTTCTTTTTATTTCAAACGACTTGGTCAATGTGTATCATCAAGAAATCCTAAAATCTTACGACACTCTGCTTCCCATGCATGTTTTATTCCTGTCAGTGAATCTGTAGAATATCAAACATTCATTCAATCGTCCGTATCTGCATAAGCCTCTAAAAGTCTTACGAAAACACGAATTATTGTAAGTGCAGCCTTGGGGGCTAGGTGGCCTTTGGGACCCATCCCAACGCCGACTGTCCTAAATCCCTCTTGACCGAGAAGTTGGAATGTAACATGGGAAGAGACACTCTCCACTATAATCAAATTCTAGCCCAGTTAGTTGGGGCAGCAGTTACCTCCTCTGCTGTTTCGATGGTCGTAATCGAACACGACTGACTATCATAATATTGTAAATACGTTTGTCAGTCAGCGAAGCCAGCCAAGCAATCGACCAGATGAACAGCCAGCAAGGAGAGCAGATAATCAATCGACCAAGCAGTCAACCAATTCAGTAATAAGTCAACCAATTCAGTAAGAAACCAACCAATTCAGTAAGAAACCAACCAAACATTCCACACAGCATTTTCAGTCAGTTAGATCACGAAAAGGAGGAGGATGAAGGAAGAAAAGAAGAGAGTAGATGACGACGACGACGACGACAACGCGAAGAAGAAGAAGAAGAAAGGAAGAAGAACAACAACAAAGACGCCAATGACATCATCAACAACAAATACAAGAAGAAGAAAGAAGAGCATACAAACTGAGAGGAAGAGCAGAGGAGGATGAGGAGAAAGAGGGAGGGAGGGGGAGGGAGGAGGAAGAGAAAAGAGGAGGTGGAGGAGGAAGAGAAAGGAGGAGAGAGGGAGGAGGGAGAGAAAGGGGAAGAGAAAGGAGAAGGTGGGGGAGGAAGAGAAAGGAGGAGAGGGAGGAGGAAGAGAAAGGAGGAGGTGGGCGAGGAAAAGAAAGGGGGATGGAGGAGGTGGAAGAAAGGGGGGAGGGAGGAGGAAGAGAAAGGGGAAGAGAAAGGAGGTGGGGGAGGAGGAAGAGAAAGGGGGAGGGAGGAGGTAGAGAAGGAGGTGGAGGAGGGAGAGGAAGGGGGAGGTGGAGTAGGGGAGGTGCAGGGGGAAGAAAAAGGGGGAGATGGAGGAGG